>NW_009232476.1:2494-34071 GCF_000690835.1 Fulmarus glacialis
GGCACTGCACCCTGGCCACAGGCTTTCCCCATGCTCCTGCCACTCGTGCTGTGACACAGCCTGAGGTGGAAAAGGTTACTTTTACTGTGGCTTTGCAAAGCCACTCAAAAGCGATGCCCTAGGAAAGGGGTTGCTTGATTGATTGTTTTTCCTCCTTTCTCATTCCTGGAAAGAGGGGCCAGGGCGAGGCAGGCGCTGTGGTGCAGGACCATGAGTCAGGAGGGCTGGGCTCGCTGCCTGCCTCTCCCTGGGGCTCTCGGCGGAGCCGGGCCAAGTCACAGCCCTGTGAGATGCTTGGCTTACAGCTGAACCACACGGCCAAAACTGCTAACCTTGTCCTGGGTTTTCCCTTAACCTTGTCCTGGGTTTTCCCTTAGCCTTGTCCCACGTTGCCTGCCCAGCACCAACCGTGCTCAGAGCTGGCTTGGACTGCTCCTACCTGGTGGCCTCACACACCATAGGCTGAGGGACCCCAGCCCTTGCTGGAGGCAAGGCTCCCCTTCAGCATGGAATGGGGTGGCAGGGACTTGAGCCCCTCTTCCCCAGGCCACAGCAGCTCTCCCCGGCAGGATCGCCTCTCTCACTGTGGGGTTGGACCTCCCACTAGAGGCTCTGGGATACCTCGCGCCCGGTCTTAACAGTTTGTGCTGCGCCACTTGGTGCGCGTATATGGAATACATGCGCAGTGGGCCTGAGCGAGTAACTCCATAGCTCACTGGACTTGTCGCTCAGTGGGAGAGGAGCCCGGGATTTGCCCTGAACAGTAGAAAGACTGGCTGAGCTCTGTTAAGTTGCTGGCTGGCAGGGGGAATGTGTCAGTTCCTATGTCCGGGCCTGCATTTACACCAAAAACTGATATAAACCAGCAGCTCCAGGACTTTTAGACTCCAGCAGTGAAGGCCCTTGGGAGTCTGCATTCGTCACCGGGCATCAGTGAGTGCTGGGTGTCTCCTGCTCAGACCCCAGGAGTGCTGCAGATCAGCAGAATTTCTGCCAGATATCTGCTCTGACAGGAAAGCAACTGGCCACTTAAAGTTCATCAGCATAAGAGCTATGAAACGGGCTTTGAGATCACTGCTTGGCAGTAAATGCAATGAATCCTTGTTGTCTATATAGTCCTCAGCTGCTTGAAGCTGTTCAGCTGCAGGCAGTGTGTACAAGTCCAGTGGGCGATGCTCAAGGCAAACGCAGCGTGAGCTCCACACAGGGAAGTGGCAGGTGCCAAAATGCAAGTCCAGAACCGGTGGAAAGCCATGGAGATCTGTATTGTTATGCAAGAGTGCTTAGTCAAGAAGGGGGAGAGCTAGGTGCCATTCCATTTCATGTCACAGAGACCAAAACCCATATCCCCCCTGCCTCCTAACAGCTTTCACCACCAGGCATAAGATGTTCTGCAGGAAGGTGCTTCCAGCCAAAAAGTCAAAGTGCTTCTACTTCAGAGAGAAAAATGAAGCATTTGTTGGCCCAGAGAAAAAGCCTCTCTACTGACCAAACATCACTGCGCCCTTTGGAAAGAGGCCTGGGTTCTCTTAGCCCTGCTCCAATTTCATAGACAAGAGCAAAGCACGCACTAGAGAACAAATGGGATCCAGATCTCCTCTCCCTCATGCGAGTGCTTTTATCGTTAGATAAGGTCCAAGTCATTCTTTCCTTCTCATCTGATCTTGTCCCTGGAGCATGCAGATTAAGAGGCTCAAGTGGTCTTAACGCCCACGTTTCTTGAAGGCCAGAGTCCTGCATCCTCCCCCGGGCTCACACCTGCTGGCGTACATGCCATTACAGACAGGGGAGGCTGTTGCTGCTCCTAATCAGATTTCTCTTAGGAGCACAAGCTGCCCAAATCCCAGGACAGAAGCTTATGGTTCAAAGATTCCTGGCACTCTGCTGTATCAAATAAGGTTTTATGTGCAGGATCATACATCGCAACTTGGCAGAGATTCATTCATACGATCCAAACCCCCCTGAATGCTGGGTGGGGAGTGGAATGGAGAGGCTGCAGCCCAAGCGTCCTCCAGCTTCTTTCTCTCTCCGGACTACAATCTTCTTCCCTGTCCTCACTCTGATGAACTGTGTCCTGCAATCACACAGCTCCCCCAGATACTAATTTTGGAGAAATTGCTCCTGGTGGGAGCAGTCGCTTAAGCAGAAGAACCACCTTGACTGAATGCACCAAAGGAAATTGGAAGTTCTATCGTTATTTTAAAGTTGTGTTAGAAAAGACCTCATTTTCATTTAATTAGGGATGTGTGCCTGCCTGCTGTGAATATTATTATGATGCTTAATTTCATCTTCACCATTTCTTTTGCTTTTTCTTCTTTTGAAGACCTAAGCAAGTTGAGCTTGGGGAAGACTCAATTACTTTGAGGTGTTGGCAATATTTACTTCAGGATCGGCTTCTGGTATGATAAGCTGCAAGGGGCCTGTCACATGTCATTTTTACTGTAAGAGCATGCCTTTTTTTCCTCTCTTGCAGACACACATGCACACACACACCTTTTTCACAAGCCCTCCTTACCACTTACCAGTGGCCGCTGGCTGCTGGCACTGGAAGAGGCTGCCTTTGCAGGGATGGGGCCCATCGCTCTCTTCCGTGTTGGCCTGCCACATTTCTGCCCACGCAAACACCGGGGTGTGGGTGTAACCTCACTCCTCGTATTAACGCCAGGTTTTGATGTCTTCAACTGCTCTTCTGTGTCCAGACTGTGCAGACAAGAGCGGCTCAGAGCGCTGACCACCCTCTTTATTTCCACAGATGCGCAGGGCACCTCTGCGTGGGTTACACTCACATTGTCAAGGGCAGACGTTCCCCGGCAATACACCATTAGACACTTTTTCCAAACGAGGGCTGGAAGCCCCATGTTCTTATGCGACTCCAGAGGCTGAGGCAATGGACACGTGTCTCTGTGTCAGTCCAGCCCTGGAGACAGCCCCACCCCGGGAGCTCAGAGCACAGCCAAGCGCCCTTTGGTTTCAGGCTCCAAATCTCAGAGGATCAGACTTAAATGACTAGCTCTGAGGACCGCGATTCTGGAGACGGTCCTTTATCGACCCACAAGCTACCACTGATAGTGAGGGCTGCCCACGGGGCTGGGGGTGAAGATCGCAGTCAGGCTCAGCGGGACTGCAGCCTGGGTTGCCAGGCTCCCTGCCAGCCAGGGCTGCAGATGCGATGCTTGCAGAGTGCATTCGCTCTAAAGAAAGTGCTCATCCCTCTCTCTCTCCATCTGCTGAAACTGGTTGGCAAAGGAGAGAAAGAATTTAGCACTGCGCAGAGTTCGGCTATCCAGAAAGGCAAGAGGAAAAAAACAGAGATAGAAATAAAGGGTGATCAGTAATCATGCCTTTAATAGCTTGTAAATATTTTTTTTTAATTCCAGGCAACTAAGATGTACATTTGTTGTGTATATCTGACATCTGAAAAAAACATGAGTCCACAATCTGTTCCATTTCATCCCGTTTCTAAAGCACATAAATTAAAATATCAGTCCCAATATACAACAGTTTTATGAAGGAAAAAGTCTTGTCCTGTTTTTACAATTCAGTGTCACCTTTTTATCTGAAGCATTAGCTAGAGTTTTAGCTAGATAACTGTCTTTTACAACAAATAGGAAAACTCAGAACTTAGGCTGTCCAGAAAAATTCAAGAAATTTCCACTCCCTGCTCTCAAACTCCACTTCCTAATAAAGCATCAGAGTAACATTTTCATTTCCCGCTAGAAAACAAAAGACCCCAAAAACTCTTCAAACCCACCTGGGAAACACTGTTTGGACCACGAGCTTATTAAACTTAAAATGTTAACAGTGCAACGATTTCCCCTTCTACAACTTCAACGCAGAACCTGAATTCACATCGGGATGAACAAGGATAGAAAACGCCAGACTACAAGTAGCCTTTGGTGCCTGGGGCTGCTAAATGGCCTCCCACACTTGATTTAGGTATCCAATAAATGCTCTCAGCTTTGAGAACACCTGCAGACTCGGGGACCCCAGGATGAGGCCAGCCGGGATTTGAAGCCGGACGGGAAGACGCTGAGCACCCTCCTCTCGCACTGGTGCCGGGGCTCAGCGCTTGGCATGATTCAGCCTCGTAGCTCTGGCCACCACCCAAACTGGGGACAGACTCCTTGCTGATTTTAGCAGGTGCTGGATCACTCTATTAGCAATACAGCATGGGCCTTGACGGAAGGGGGTTGCTCTTGCCTTCTTCCCATTGAGGGGTACGTGGGCACCACGTACCTGGGGCTGCTCCTCAGTCTGCTTGGGAGCTGGTGGGAATAGCCTGTGCCCTAGGAAAAGGTAGATCACGTACAGGGAAATGGGAGGCAGGCAGAAACAGCTCATCTGGCTGATGTCTTCATCCATTCCTTATCACTGAACAGAAAACCTCTGATCTAGGGGAAAAGAAAACTTAAAGATGAAAGAACACAAAAATAAAGCAAAAACGTGACCTTTACTGCTTTTTCATCTCCCACTGTTTTGACTAAAAAACCCGATCTATAAGTGCAGCTAACTCCAGAGACAAACGTACTCTTTCACAGTCTTGTGTGTGTGCAGCACTAGAACAAAGTCACAATTACAGGTGCAAAGGAACATTACAGTCCTCAGAAGACCTACTCTGTGCACTCACCAACAGCTTGAGTTTGCTGACAAAGTTAAGCAAAGAGGTTAATTCTTCTTGAGCACAAATGAAAATCCATCAAACCAGCTTCTATTACAGAGAGATTCTAAACTGACATAAATAATTATAGTCTTGATTTAAAATAATATATTATTCTAGATTTTTGTTTTTTTAGTTTTCGTGTAAAACCCCTATACTCTTGACATCTAGGAACAAAGACAAATAAAAACCAGGCACTTGCTGTGCCTTCTCAAGCACTAATGTGGTGTTTAAGTGACACAGAGGAACTTAACAAATGAAATTAATGCCTACAGTGGAAAACGAGAGGAGTTCTTCATGCCGTTGGCTTTTTCAAGTCTCGGATTTGCTTAATCAGGTAGTTCTTCTCATCAGTGAATTGTTCGTCATCCGTCCTCTCTTTCTGGAAATTGCTCAGAAACTCAATTAGCTTGGGTTGGTTTTTCAACAGGATCTCCACAATAGGCTGTGTTTTGTTTGGACTGGCCACAAAAACCTAACACGCAAACAAAACCAGGCACAGTGAGACACAGAGAGAGAGAGAGGAACATCAGTCACAACATCCCCTTAAGTTATTTTCTGACAAGTCACCTGAAGGCTGGCAGGCAGATACTCTGCTGCTACACACCTTGTCCCAAGGCAGAGAGAGAGGAGTTACAAACATGTTGGTTCAACAGCAAATTGAAGCAAAGCTATGCCTCTGTGTGGTATCGCTTCCCTTTAATTTTGCTCTTTGTTGATAAAAGCGTTTGATTGTAAACCCAGCTGTTGAGGGCGAGCTATCAATTCTCAGCCTCTTCCACATGCAAGACTTAAATACACAGAAATTAATTATCAGGAGAACGGAAAAGCTTTGTGTCAGTATTGATATCATTTCCATACTAAACCAGGCCTAAAATTAGACTTGCCAGCTTTGTTTTGGTTTGGAAAAATATGTCAGAGGCTCCACTTCCCTCTGCCTAACCCATTCACAGGAGCGTGGAAATTTCCAGGAGCAGGAGCAGCAGCAGGAGCGGGAGCAGGAGCGGGAGCAGGAGCGGGAGCGCCGTGGTGCGCCCGGCGCCGTCGCTGCCCTCGCCGAGCAGGAGGGTGGCAATGCAGGGAGGTGACGTGAGACACAGATACTCACCTGGCGCAGCCAGCCCAGCGCTTCAAATAGTCTTCTCAAATAGTAGGTTTTGAGGATAAACCTAGCCGTGCTCTGATTTTTCCTTCTGTAACGCCTAAAGCCACAGAGTTTTCCAGCTCTGAACACGACCCCCTGTGCCACGACACTGTTTCTTTAACATTTTCTCTGCCTTACGTGCCGGCTGACAACAGGAAACTTAAGGCCGGTTGTAAAGACCAGCGGTGACAAGCTCTTCCCAAGGACCTCAGGATGCCACGGAGATGCGGGCTCTGCGGACGTCAGTCAGGAGGGGCAGATGGGGCGGGGGGCCGGCGGTGGGAACGCGCGCGCAGCACACCCCCGGCCACCCCCGGAGGAGCTCCCACATCTGGCTCGCACCGAGGTTGCCATGGCTGGTCAACAAAACACCGCCTGAGTGCTTGTGCAACAACATAAATAACTCAAGTTATTCTCTACCCGACGAGAAGAAATTAAGGATGGACAGGACTGGAAAATGGCCCGTTTCCCTCCAAGCCTGTTCAAACCAGAATGAAAACAAACATCTGCTGACAGTACAGAATGGCGTGTTGTACGGCCGAACGCAGGCGGCACCACCACTTGCCCGGCCCCGGGGCCGCCGGCTCCAGACCCGGGGCTCTTCCGCAGGGTCATTTGTCTCTGCTGAGATTGCACCCACGTGAAAACCTGGGCCACGCGCAGCTGCGCAGGGAGCTGCCGCCTTAACGTGATGAGGAACACGCACACACCGCCCTGGGGGGCTGCGTTACAGCCCCTTGCCCCCAGAAACACCACCTGGTAAAGCCTGGGACAGGACTGCAGATCGGACTCATCGTTAGGCTTTGTACGTCCCAGTTAGGGGGTGTTATATGAGTGGTGTGGAAAATGCCACACGTGGGGAATGTGTGGAAAGAATGGGGCTTGGCACACGTCAACAGTGCCACACTAAGTACTTTTGCCCAGACAGGGAGGTAAGACTATTTTTTTTATTACATAAAGGTGAGGCAAAGCATCTGCTCTTAAACCCTGGCATCCTGATGCCGTAAGAGCCCTAATCCCTGCCTATGGTTTTGTCTCCTCTGGATCCCTCCTCCTCAGGTCACTCCTAGGAGTCCCTGCTTCAAGGTACTTTTCTCTCTGCTCTGGGGAAAGAGCTGCAACCTCTGCCGTGCTGGGCAAACGCTCCCAGGCCCCAAGTCTTTTACAAAGTTTTCCTTGATCTAGTGGCCAGGCCCTGGTCCCCGTGACAGTATAGTATCTACAGTTACTCACAACATCTTTGCGCGGGCCTCCACATCGCCTTTCTCTGATTACCCTGAGCTATAATCTCAAATAATTTCTTTTTATGCCTACTTGCCACCTAAAACTTCTTGAGAGTAGCACCAACAGCCCCAACTCCCAAGGATGCCTTCAGAGCAGCCACTCTCAAGTAACAGCTTTCCTGCGAGATGCTCCAGGCACTCGAAGTGCAACATCTTACCAGGGACACATCTACCAGTGGGTCAGACAGACAGGTCACAGCTCTCACCACCCTTGATGGACTGTCGGTAGCTGATTGTTCTGTCGCTGCCTGCAGCGTCTGAAAGCAATATCCCTTCCCTTGCAAATAACTTTGATATGCTGCTATTGATGCATTGGTTGCCCGTATGAGAACTAAAGGGTTTGGGGATGTAAATCACTACTGAATGTACTTTACAGCTTCCAGTCTGTGCCTTATCTAAGGAATACGAATCCTGAAATCTCGTGGGTATGAATGCTTGGCTCTGGCTGAGATGGCTGCAGTTCATGCTCTCAGCTTGAGCAGCCCCACGATGCAGCTCCCCACGAGCTGACCTACAGCAGGTCACCATGCTGAGGGAGGCTGGATACTTCCAGGATTTGGACCGTGATTAAGCCCTAAGTTGTCTGAGGGAGGCTGAATACTTCCAGGATTTGGACCGTGATTAAGCCCTAAGTTGTCTGGACAAGCTTCCTTTGAGAAAAGCAGTACGTAAGCCTACGGGCAGGGATGAGGAAAGTAACCATTACAGAACCTTCATTAAAAGTTTTTAATTTTGGAGTTCAGTTCCCCCTTTGTGACCAGGAGAAGAAAACGATCAAGTAAATTGACAGGACCCACATTTTCAGAAATAATCAGATTACGGCCTGACCTTGAAGTGCTGAACTTCTTCCTTCAATGAATATTAAAGATAACTGAAGGCTGACTCTCAAAATGAAGAAATCTAAATCATTCTTCTTGTAAAACCTATCATCTGGTCTGCAAACAGAACTGGAAGGTTTTAGTGGTAAACCTAGTAAATACCAGCATTTCATATTGGTCCTACAACTGGTATTACCAGAGCAAATAATTAAAGAACTTAGTTTAATAGAAGACATCACATCCTGTTTATCCTCCTGCTTGATTATTTATAGATTATAATCTTCCCCTTGCAAAACTGTCAAACTGAACATTCAAACAAAGATCATCTTGACTGCCAATCTTGCTCAGTGTCAACAGGGACTCGTAAAGAGAGAATGTTAAAGGACCAGAAAATTCCTGAAATGTTATTCAATACTTCAGCTACGCAAACAGAATCAATTCTGCCAGTATCAACTAATCAGCTTCAGAAAGCCCAGGATTAGGACCACCATGGGACTTTACTTTTAAAAGAGCCCCCTACATTCAGAACTCTGTCACAGAGGAGGCAATAAATCCCTGAAAACAGAAATCATTATTAACGCTATCTGGAACATTTCCACTAAAATGAAGTATAACTGAAGCTAAAACTCTTCACAGAGAACTTTGTTTAACCTATGGTTTTACTATGCAAGTTTCTAGAGCACTTAATTCAGATATATGAGAGAGACAGAGATCAAAATAAAGAAAGTACTCATATTAAAATTCCAACTCTAAAAATAGCCGTTTCAGCACAGTTCCATTTTGTGAATATTTGCAAAAGGCCTGGAATGAAAATCAACTGTGAAGCTTCAAAAGTTGTCCAAAGTGGAACTGTTGCTCTCTTCTCCATTAAAAGTCATACACTGGATTTCGTCAAACAAATATCAAAATCACTTGACTAGAGAATCTGACCTTATTTCCTTTCAATTAATAACCAGGCATCACCACCCTCCGGGACTACAGCAGAGCAAAAGCGATTACAGAGGTTGGATACCCTGGATTAGGTATTTTAAGACTTACTCTGGGGTCACACACAATCTTACTGTGTCAGGAAACTGCACACAGAAGTGCCTTACGGTTCATGTTGCTTATAGTGTAATGCTTCGCATAACACTTCTTGCCCTATAAACTCTCCAGCTAAGGAACAGAGAGGACACATCCCCACAGACGTGGTTTCAGCTTTGTACCAAGAGGAAACTGTCAGTACGGTCAAACTATGTGAGACCATTTGCAGAGCAAGCTGCAGAAGGTAGCTCTGTAATCTACACGAAAAAGAATGGAAAAATGAAACTAAGGTCACAAAACACAGTGTACCCATTCTATTTTTAGATTTAAACAGTAAAATATATCTTGCTAAATGTCTGCTTAAGAACAAGAAAGTTGCATAATCCCAATTCACCGCTACAGGGTGTTTTCCTCAAAATAATCTAATTGTTTATGTGAAAGCCAAGAGAGCTTGTTATTAGCCTTTATTTGTAAATGCGTAAGGTCAAAGGAATACCACGTACCACGTATGTCTGAAAGATCTCCCCTACAGGCAAACTCAAAGCAGGCTCCACTAATAACTGTCACAAATCCATCACAGGAGCTGGAGAGCCCTTCCCAATATTTGCTCCTCAAAGTGTGCATGCTCGAGGCTGAGACCTCTCCACTGAAATCAACGCAGAGAAGAACCGGTGACTCTCAAAGCCTACAACTCTGGGCGACCCCATTGGATTATTTATGGAGGAGGAAGAAAGGAGTGAGGTGTGTTAGTTTTTCCTGATGGTTAAATACTGGCTAATCCTCATGCATACATTGTCTGGGACATCCAGCTTTACAAAGCAGCTGCAGGCCTTTAGGATGGTGCCGCAAGGCAGAAGCTCCATTTTACTCAGGCAAAAGGAAAAGAAGGAGCTGGAGCTAGGAGGAAGATCAAGCATCTCCGTAATGGAGAATGGAAGGAGGCACTGCAAATGAGCGCTCTGTTTGTCTTCAATTTCCCACCCAAAGCATCCTGGATGAGTGAAATGTTCTCAGAGCTTGAAGGGGTACTGGCATTTTCAGCCACTAAATGTTCCTGCAAAATATTTTTGCACTAGAGGTGCTCATCATTTTCATCTCTGTCTTACAGTTTTGAATCTTCAATAATTAGAAATTGCCTCAGGGAGGTAAGTGTGATATGCCTTTTTTTGGGTCAGCTGGGGCATGGGAGTGTTGGAATCTGGATGCTTACAAAACAAGCACTTTTTCATTTCAACTGTGTCTAACTGGTGAAACATCTAAATCAGGTAATTTAAACCCAAATCTTCTGGCAGCTCAGACAGAGCAGCAAGTATTCACTTCTCAGCAGACCTTTGATTTCAAATCACTGTGGTTAGTCTACTGTAATTTCAGCCAGGACTGCACAGGTATTTTGCAAGCACAATTTAAAAATGCAGGCACAGTTTAAAATTTATGAGATTAAAAACTGAGGACAAGATTCCTCTCCCAGTTATATTAGCATGGAATTATTACAGCTGACAAGAGAACCGGGCTGAGGGACACTATCCCAGAAACAGGAGGCAGGGACACTGCAGAACAGGGCACAAGCCAGTAGTGTTTTCCCCCGTTCTCTTAAATATTTAAGGATTTCCTTTTGTAGTTCTCAAGAAGTTAGAATTCAATTTAAGAAGTGAAATCAGAGGAAAACGCTCTTCTCTGACCCACTCTACAAAGCTAATTCAGAATGCAATTTTCCATAACATACCCTATAACTACCCTTGCCCACCAGGGAGAAGCTGAGTGCTTCTACATCCAGCGAGCCCAGATCCTCAGTGAGGACCTAAAAGGGGAGCTCTGCTGCACCTCTAGTGCGCTGCTGGTGGTTATAAATGAGCAATTTCCAGCTGATCAGGTTCTGCTCTGAGTCTGCAATTTCCCCACAACGAGCGCTATGCACGTGAGATAGCGTGAGGCACACCGTGATGGGTACCGCTGGAAAAAACCAACAACGTCCCATGGAGGTTACTATCTGAGGACAGAGTTTGGCCCTTTGAACTGGAGAGACACAACATTACCACGCGCACTGTTTGTTTTGCTGGGCACCCAAAGGCCTCAGCGTTATGTCCACGTGGTGGCAATCGCAAGCGGTCAAGCAAGGCTGAGCCTACAATATCTCCACTCTAACTGGAAATGGGACGCAACAAAGGAAAGGAAGGGAGGAATGGGAAGGCAGAATGGAAGAAACAGCAATGCGTGACATGGTTACACGCTGGAATCCTTTCAAGTTATTCCAAATCCTTTCAAATGCCTCTTAAAATAAGCAAAATCAGCTGTTCCCAAGGCCTGGGCCATGCCTATCATTAATTCAGGAACAGCAACTCATGTGTTTCATACACAAAAATCTGGCAGTTATTCACAGAGTGGCTAAGAGAGCCCAATCCTCTGATCCCTTCCCTCCATAGGCATCTCAAAGGCTGCAAGTGTTTGGAGCCTGACTGCTCTCTTATCTTGGAGCCACATACCTCCTGATAAGGAGGAGGAGTAGAAGTTACTCACAGTGGTTCAGCTGACTATGGAGGAAGTCAGCAAGGGAACAGCTTACCAAGCTGCTTATTTCAGGGAGGGAAATTTTTTTTTAATCCTCCTTGAAGCTTTTTTTTTTTGAATCAAAAAGCTTTTTGGAGAAGCTGCACATCCTCTAAGCCTCCACACTGAAGATCTGAAAGCTTTTTTTCCAAATCAGAAATGGCAGAAGTACAAAACTCAGCAAGTCACCCTGAATTTGTGGAGAGTGATGTAACCTTTTTGCAGTAGCATGCCTTTTGGTGTGATCTAGTATCTTTCTTAACCATCTTGGGGAAGGATATCCTTACAGACTCAATATTCCTCTTCTGAAAATCATTAACAACCCTATTTACATAGCTTCAAATTAATGTGTTAATTCCAAATTAAAGGTAGTTTTGCATAGTAACAATCCAACTTATCCTCTGTCCCAGAGCAGAGAACTCCTTTGACGGGAAAACAGTAAATTTTTCATTTATTAATCATCATGAAAAGAAGGACTGGTAATTGTTTAAGACTGCATTAATGATCACTGCAAAAGGATGGAAGGATTAAACTCATTTCAAGCTCAGATTTACCAAACCTTTTTAATACCTTTAAAAGCAAATTGTGTTCGTACTGGTGCACAGCGCTAGCACCATCTACTTTGATCTTAATGTAGAGTTTTAAGACTTTTTTTTTCAGTCTTTACCCAGAATCACACAGTAAAATGACCTAAGAGTTGGAGGAAGGTACCCTGGATATGACCTAGAAGCTGTGTATTTTGTAACCTCTAGCATCCACCTCATTGCTACGTGAGTGACTACCCTCAGCCCAAACCAAAATGCTGCTTTAGATCTCACCTGAAGGAACGCAAACAGAAATCAGAGGCTGAGTGATAGAAAGGTTTTCAATTAAGGCATTCTCAAATACTGGAAGTGACTGTAAACCCCAACCTTTGCCTTAATTTTCTGGGCTTTCTCTTGCCCACCTTGAAAGACACTTTTATGATGAAAACAGCTTATACTAGCTCACCTTGAACACGTGGAATGCTTCAAACTGAATGTTGGGGCTTTTATCTCGCAGCAAGTTCATCATCAGCTTCAGATTTTCTGGTTTGCTGATGTATTTTGTCATGATGGCAAAGTTGTGTCGGTCCAGAATCAATTCACCCAGCAGCTATAGAGACAATTAAAAAACCCACAGTGTTTTCAGTCCACCACGATATTTTTTAATGTGAAGAAAGCAGCAACATGTTTTATGCTTGCCTAAGAGGTTTCAATGTCACTACCTTCAAAAAAAAAAAGTAACTAGACTTATTATCATGCAGTGAGTTACTTAATGCCCAGTAATGCTCATCTTCTAAGTACTACAAAGAGGGATCCCACATACGGGCTGGGTGTAATAGGAGCTGGTGTCAGCCAGCCGGGACAGAAGCAAGTGCAGTGCAGCTGTCCCACAAAGACACCTTCATTTCATTTGGATGTTACATTAACATGCCTATCTGGTCCCATCTGCAGGTCATGTCAGACTTGGTGGTGTAGCAGCAAGCAGCATCAGACAAACAGAGACTATCACATTACTCTCAAGTTCATTTTAACCTACATTGTGAACCAAAGTACAGATTTGAGGTCAGAGGAAAAATGATAGTGCTTGTGTTCCATAGAAACAGCCCAATGCTTCACCAGAGATACAGGAAATAAAAGTCACAGCGAGCTCTTGTACATTGTAAGAGCAGCATCCCCAAGCACTTATTTCTTTTTCGTTAGAAAGTACGTGGCTGCTCCGTTGCCATACATGCATCTTGTGTAACGTGGAGTTCAAATTTAGGAGGAAAGTGCTGAGAAACTTTACTTTACCTTCAAAGATTGTCTCTTTGTTACGTAATTCTCAGAATGAAGGAGTTTTTCATAATCCTCAAAGATCTAGAGTAACAAGAAAACACAAATGCAACCGATTCATGTCCATCCTTCCTCCCCCTGGTCCTTCCAACCCCAGAGGGGCAGCAGAGGCTGCAGCAGCACCACCCTCTAAAGCTTCACTGCAGTGCCAGGCCCAGCTCTCACGGCCTTTTTTCTTGGCTGGTTATCACGCAGTGAATTAATGCCCAGGAACACTCCTCTTCCAAATACCGCAGAGAGGGATACCACATATGGACTGGATGTAACAGGAGCTAGTGCGAGCCAAGTAGGACAGAAGTAAGGCAGTGCCTGTAGAGCCTTCTCTTACAAGAGGGTGAATCTGCTGCCAGGACTCATGGGTCCAGCATGTAACTCCCACTCACTCATACTGTGGTCATGACTTGCTTTGTGATTTAACGCAACACCCCAAAGGGGTGACGGTGCATGCCATACTAGCGTATGCCAAAAACTCTTTTTGCAAGGTGCCACCTGCCTTGAGCAGCT
This sequence comes from Fulmarus glacialis, assembly GCF_000690835.1. Classification (NCBI taxonomy): domain Eukaryota; kingdom Metazoa; phylum Chordata; class Aves; order Procellariiformes; family Procellariidae; genus Fulmarus; species Fulmarus glacialis. The sequence goes on from NW_009232476.1 coordinate 16,324, forward strand.
CATTAAAGCCCAACGAGGGTCACTAGCAGTAAAGTGCGTGCTGGCTATTGCAGGATTGGGCCAAGGGAATCTTGTGGTCAAGAAGACTGAGAGAGAAGGCTACAATATGTTCAAACCATCTACCAAACAAGCAAAAAACCCCAACACTGCTGTGCAAGAATCATCTAAAAAAATGCTCACTTCCACAATTCATACTTAAAATTTTAAATGTTAAATAAAGGTAGAACGGGAACTGTTCCAATGCAGTGCTTCAGTACTAAGAGAAAACATTAGCAGAGACACTAATTTTGCTCCAGTTAAGCTGCATTTGTGACTCAGCAATAATAAGCCTGATCTTTATTTAACCTTCTTGGTAACTCTAGAATGAAAGAAATAGTCTTCAGCCTTTTCACTTTGGCAATGAAATAAAGAATACCTCAGGTAACATGAGAACATAACCCATAGTATAATTCCATGATCTGTATCAGTCCCATTTTAGTTGATTCGAATGGAATTTTTCTGACACACATTTGCTTCAAAACCGAGCCAAAAAATCAAAGTGAAAAATGGCAGGAAACCAAGGGATGAATTGCCTTAGGATGGTAAGAGGAATACGCACACCTCAGTCCCCCAGTTAGGTACATGTAATTTCCAGAAATCCTAAAACTTCTTCCAGTAACTCTTCTCCTCTGTCCCAAAGTATTATATATGACACCAGTATGGCCCTATTGGTGCTGGAATATCACAAAACTCTTTAAAAATATGCATGCTTTTTTCCCCATGATCTATTTACATACAAAGTTGACAGTTCCATTCACATATGAGGAGATATGATGCATGCAGAGAAGAACAAAACTTGCTTTTAAACTATGAGCGCTCCTGAAACCTTGGCGTGTGTCCCCGTGTGTGTGCAGAGAGGGTACCTGTATTTCAAACACCACGTAAGGATTCTGCTTTAGTAAAAGTAATGTTTAGTTTTGCAGTCCTATGTGACTATTTTATGTGGAGCATGAAACCCTCCGCTATTGAAAGCACACTTTTTCCAGCTAAGCATGAACAGATTCTAAAAAAATTGTTCTATCATTTACACTTACCGCATCATAATTCTGTTCCAGAAATTCTGCTACCAACAATTTGTGTCGTGTTAACAGGTCCTGGGGAAGAACAGAGAAAGATTACCTGAGAGAGCATGCTTATTTGATTGTCCCTTGATTCTCAGATGTGTTTTACATTTTTTACCAGGTCATCTTTTAGAAGGTATTTACAACATGATTTCTATAGACAGAAAGCCTTCAAAAACAACACTGCGTTTATTAGGATTTCAAGGAGAATTCAGTGAATGCTCAAAGAATCAATATAAAACTATTCTAACACTTGCTCTTTATATTCCTTTTCATTCCCACCTTTTCTTAAGGTCATCGTGCACAGTACTTCCAATAAACTGGGGTGAGGGAAAGGAATAAAGTAAATTAACCCTTTATGGAGGGATCAGCTATGGTCCCAAAGACAAAAGTGGCCTACCTGCTACCCCACAGCTGGAAAATTATGCTAAGTTTGATCAATTGCTATTGCTCATCTCCAGTGAACACAACACGGCAGACTCAATTCAACCACTGCATATATTTATTTATTTATTTAAAACCTAAAAGTTAGGCACCAATCTAACCTAGCCATCCAGGCTCCCTCCACAGCCGCTCCATCCCCAGAAAGGGGCCTCAGGTAGGTGGGATGAATTTCTTCTGCGGCTGGTTTTCTGCCCCAGGTAGGCTTACTGACACAAGCAGTAGCAGACCATGAAGACAGCTGAAGCTTCATGGGAGGCATTCCATCCTAAAAGGCCAACGAATTCAAATTTACATTAAAGCAACCTCTCCCACAGAATGGGAACGCTAGTGCTCAGCGACAGAGATGCAAATGTTCAGCCCCAGAAGAAATCAAGTCTCTCTACTGGATGAATAGCTATGAAACGAAGTGGCCAGTTTGAGGCATTTAAGTTTAATTTTTATCTTATCGCCTCCTTTAAAGCACAACACTGATCACAATAAATGCCTGATGAAGTCCATTTAAGTTGATATTTTTTTCGGTGAATCAGTTGCTATCTTTTTCATCACCTTTTCCCTGGTTTCCTTACCCACAGTCAGAGACTGAAGCTGATGAGTAGCTGAAGCAGATGCACAGACACATCCTCTACAGCATCACAAATGAAAGAAATCCTTTACATATTAATCCTTTAATTTATTTTTACCGTCAATTATAAGAGGAAAGCAGAGGGCTAGAAATGTTTTTAATACATTCCTTTATTTAACAGGACTGCAATGATAGCAGTTTAAAAGGCTGAGTGCAACAAATGTGATTCACAAGCTTTTATGCAGGGCACTTAGGAGGCAAGTACAACATTTTTCAATAGGGGGCACAAATGGAATATAATCCAAAATGAGTTTTTCATAAAAAAATCGCAAGAGAGCGTGGAGCAGCAGTATTCGACCAGCACTCTTCCCAGCCGCTGCTGGTACCCTCCCCAGCCGACTGTATCTCTAAATACAAGCTGCTTTCCTCTGCATTTTTAGCAGCTCTGTTTCCTCTCTGCAGTGCACCTGGCTGAATTTAATTAAGAAGTACACCTTCAGATCATAAAAAATTCCAATACTTCCCTACTATAAATATCCTCAGACTTTAATGCACATTTAATTAAGCCCTCCTCTGGTGCATAGCCTATCCAAGGCTTTCAGCTCTGAACCAGACACCCTGGTGGCAACACAACAAACCCCACATGGGGGAAAAAGAACTGAAAACACGAGTTCAGTAATCCAGCCAGCGAGAAATCATAGCACTTATTTTTATGGTATTAGAAATGAGGTGGCTCCATATTTCATGATTCAGTTGCCTCCACATCACTTCTTGCTGTTCCAGCTATTCAGAGTAACAGACAAATAGGAGATGAGATGAACAGCTGGTTTATTTCCAGAACTGACCATGTACCAAGTCAGGCAATTTAAAGTAAGTGGCAATTTAAAAAATGGAGTTTATAGATTTTCCCCAAGCATTTTAAAAGGTGATTTCTGACCTATGTCTGAGGATGAACGGCCCTCATATTCCTCTCTTTCCAGTGCACGTGAGGATGTAGAATCCTATTTTTAAATCCTGCTAAAAATACACTTGGATCACAGGGGACAGAAGTAAGTTCCACAGCTGTAGATCCGTGAACGACATCGATCCCTCTTTTTTTGGGAGTGTTGCAGCCGTCTGCGGTCCTTGCCGCAGCTTAACTGACCCTTGTCCCCCTCCTGCCTCCTGGTTGGGGTGAAGACTGTCCATCCCCAACCACGCACTCTGCTGTCGTGCTCAAAGCAGGACCTGGGCAAAAGATGCAAATCTCTTCTGCCAAGCTGGGAACAGAGTCCAGGAGTGCTTTTTCTGACCAGAGACAAATACTCTTCCAAGCATAGGCTAAAATGCCAGAGACAGAGGATTTAAATATTTCAGTTGCATGTTTATACAGTCCTACATATGTATCTTTACTTGTCTGTATTTCTGTGCTACTGTGCTACTTTCATAACATTTACCTAATGAACACAATGACAGTGCGACTTAAAATAATTGAAAGATGCTGCTATTGATTAACGGGTGTTTGAATAGGTAATCCTGCTCAACTTATTACTGACGAATGCGATGTTATCTCCACTATGCAAATCTTTACCCCATTCAGTAGGTTAGTAAAAACTGAGGCTGGGTTTCAGTATGCGTTGAATCGCTGAGCTGAACTCTAATATTCCTTACAGTTATTCCTAACCTCTATCTAATCATGTTTCTAATTAGCTTTGAGAGGAAAGAATGAACAACGTGTTTCTATGACAGCAAGGAACCCAGTGATAGAAGAAGAAAAGGAGTTATGTCTATATTTAGAAGAGTCTTTACCTGAAAAGAATTTTCCCCAGCTTTCTTAAATTATTTTTCAGAAATAGACTAATCTTCCCTGTACATTAAGCTCATAGGCACCAAATTTTGCTCAAAGACTATACTAGCACCCTGCAGGCAAGATGATGGTCACATACAAACTCCAAGAAATTTTCCAAGCTTCACCCAGCTTCATTTTTAATACAACACAGAGACTCTATACAGAGCGTACACGGTGCTTTCACCTACTTAGCTCGTAGCAGTACAGTTCTTACACTGAACCATGGGTCACAAAAGTAAGCATACAAATGAGTTGTAAAATAATCAGCAGGCACGGCATCAATCTAAACTTGACTGCTGAACTCAGAAGGGTCAGCAAAAATTAGAGGATTTTAAAAGTGAATTTTAAATTATTCCCTCTATTTACTGGTTGTGGTCATGATGGGTAGTGGTTTTGTCTCCAGGGGAAGGTAGGGAGAGAAAAAGGTTATACATTTTACATGAACCGTACATAATACATGATTAATTTGAGTTTTAAATGGTTGCAAAAAGGCCTTTGGTTATCAAGATGAAGAACATTAGTGAAATGTAAATCTGTACTGAATTAAAGATTCTTTGCAGACTTGATCACTGTGGTGAATCCTGTTACAAACAGGCCAAGGATTAATTATATCCTTTACTGAAAAATAAAAAAGTCACCTAGTTTAAAGGCAACACAACATTCAGTGACGACTACTGATGGAGTGCCATTTTTGACACAACGCTACGACGCAGGTATCAAATAATTTACCTTGAATGTAGCAAAGGCATCAGAAGCTATATCAAATGTTGACAATTCCACATATTTAAAAAAGTCTCTGAACTGTTCCGAAAAAAGTATGATTTTGGCCAAGGGTTCATGCCGGATGCACTCTCTCAGCATAATTCCACAGCGTAAGGCAATATTTGGGGATTCATATCTGAAAAATGAAAAGAAACAGAAAAGATCAAAACGTAGAAGAACAAGGATAAAGGGGCCCTTTTCTAGCGACAGGGAACTTTGTAGCATAGGAAACGCGTGTGCCAGAGGGAACACAACACTCGGACGGCAGCTCCCCGCCAGAGCACTGTACCCAGCTTCAGGACCTCAGCCCACAGTGAAGGAGCAGACGCATGGATAAGGCTGCCAGTGTTTCCCATCGCAAACCTCTGCCTTCGCAAGCCAAAACACATTTCGGTGTAAATGTGCATTACACCTCCTCTCTGCGGAAGGACCATGGGGAGCGCGTAACGTTTCAACAGAGCTCCTTCACCCTTTTAGATTTATGAGAAAGCAAAGCCCATACAATATAACAATCTCCCTTTTCGGATTTAATTCTGAGCTCCTCAGTTTATCCAAGAAAAATACAACACCTCATGACCATCCATCACCTCCCATCCCTCTTCTAGAGAATGTCACTCTAGAATATTAATGTCTAACGAGGAAAGTAGGAAGAGTCTATCCAGGCAGTCTACACAGGATTAAGCTTTCTGTAGCTCTGAAGATCTTTTTTGCAGTTTAGGAGGAATTCTGCTCAATCCCTCCTCTGCAGAGGCTATGACTTTGTTCAGGAGACAAGTATTCGTTCCTTAAGTTACAATCCTCTTGTGGCACACGCATTGCAATAGCCAGGAGCCAGCACACTTCTCGGTCTTGGAGAGGGAGGAAGGGGGGAAGCAATTCAGATCATCATCTACTTCTATCAAGTCTTGATTTCTTTAAAGCTGAAACTAATCTGAAACAAAACTGTTAGAAACACAATTAAAAAAAAAAAAAAAAAGAAAGGATAAAGTCCAACAGTCAGGAAGGACTTAAAATGAACTTCTTCCAGCAATCTTCAGTCATGTGAAAGTGGTGAAGTCCAAGGGGACAGAAAGCACGCTCTGTTTCAGTAAGCTGGTTATACTATATCAGAACTGTGTATTATCACCCAGAGCTTATCAGCATCGTTTTCCCTTTGCACAATTAATTCCTATCACTAGGCCAAAAGAGAAAAAAAAACAGAAGAAAAACACAAAATGCCATCTGTGCTGTAAGTGAGTGGGCCCTCAAATTTACCACCAGCTTGCAATTTAAAAGAATGGTAGTGTTTTGCGAGCATACCAGAGCTGCATACTTCAACCTGATGTCAACAATTGTTGGCTTCATGAAAAATGAATTGCTATTCCAAACAGGCAAATGAAACTTCCCACCCTCAAGGAAATGCAGGCACTCAAGCCCCTATTTGTTTCCTTTTGGGAAACATTTGCAAACGTGAATTTATAACTCTTTAGGCAACGGAGATTTGCTGATATTTTCCGTTGAGGCGTACCTCCCCTCGACTCCATTAACAGGAATACTAATTTTCAAGCAAGAAGAGGCGGAGTTGCTCCTAGGAGTGCAGCCAGGAAAATATTTAATAGTTGGCTATGGAATATTTTGGTTGGAATAAAAGCAAATTACATTGTTTCCAGCACAATAACTTTTTAAAACACAAGTATCAACAGAATCATTCTTAGTCAAATGCTCCATTATCTGGAAGTGGGTTATGGACCTTTGGCTGTTCACATAAGCGAGGGAAGTTGGGTTTGGCTCCTGGAATATGCCTGGAAGAAGTTTACAGGCTGCCTAGTCATAACTGGCATGTTCTCTGCACCCACACTTACATGCAAAGCCACCAGGCAGGAATGATAGAGATATGCTTCAAAATCACTTCTAATGAGCAATTAGTGCTCTATGCTGACGTACTCCTGCAGCAGAAAAAAATATAGAGGAGTTCTCTGTTCAGATGAGCTTACAACCTAAAGAAACTCCCACATACTGACTACCAGGGGCAACCAGAAAAGGAAATAATGGACTTGAAATATTTCAAAATACTTATTGTGGAGGGTGAAAGAGGCAAGACCGAGAGCAGAGATGCATCTCAGCACAAAGGGAAACACACTCGTGGCTAGTGCAGAAGACAGTACAAGGTAAGAAGATTAGGAAGCACAGGAGATTAGGAAGGCATCGAGCCTGGGAGACACAAGGTCTTGACAAACAGCTATATTCTGATCTGATTTTATACTAACTTCTATAGCTTGAGTTTATCCTTGGATAAACTCAAGGGGAATTCTGCAACTTTAGCCAATATACCATTAAAGCTTTAACTGCACTGTGATAGGAAGAGATCATCACAAAACAGATTGGGGCAGTGACTGAGTACATTAGATAGCATGTGGCATGATATATATTCACAAAGGAGCTTATAAATTTGTCACTTGTGAGAAACAATGCAAGTGCCACAAACTTCAAGTCCTCTACAGTCATGGTACTAGAGGGAAAATATTTTAAATTATAAAAGACCAAAGTTATTTCTGGGATAATGCAATATGCTGACACCAGAGAAAAATTTGGCCCAAATATATCCAGTATTCTATATACACCAAACTTCATATTCATCTGAAATCCTATTCATACACAAAGCCTGCACACACAGAAAATAAGATACTATTAAAGCAAGTCCTCATGCAGCAGGAAGGTCAACTAACCTACAAAAAAAAAGAAAAAAAAGAAGTAGTGAACTATGTGCTGTATGTTTTTCTGAAGCTGAGAAGCTGGAAGGAAGTAGCCAACAAGTAAAATGAAGCCTAAAAGGTAAGAACAGTTATCTCAAGCTGGCAGTGCCGCTGGAGTATTAGGCAGGAAACACTGGGCGGGAGCTCTGATTCAGGATCCTTCCCACTCAACAGAGCTCACATTATGCAATGAAAAAGCAACCTTTTGTTGATGCTGTTGGGAAATTTCGCATCCAATACAAGTAAAACAATGACAAGCCTTCACAATAGTCCTGGGCTGTTTCTTTTATAGTCATGGTTGAAATTTTTTTTTTCTTCCTCTCCGAATAATGTCATATAACAAACACTGAATGGTACAAGCCAGCCAAATCCACTTTCCTTTCCTTTAACCAGATTTTGATATTTCATTTAACTTCATCCTCAAGTCACGTTTTCAAGTGGTGGTGTCTAACACGAAGTGCGTGTTTCCCAGTCTCACGGCTGACTGCACACAAGCACGGCACTCTGCCTGCACACAGCAAGCTGCGCGTGCCGGGGCCCTACCCCTGCTTTAGGCACATATTTTAAGTATTGTTTTTAGACAGTCCTGGCAGCAGGACATAGGCAGGTAAGACAGCATTGCGTTTGACATCATTACGCTGTTGTGCAGCAGCTGCTCTGATACTGTCAGGGCTGGATAGGACTGTCTTCTGGACTGCTGCTGATGAATTCAACAGCACTTTCTAACGAGAAACTCCAGAAATGGCAATGCTGATACAGTGCGGTGGTGCGGAGAGATAGCCAAGAAATCAAGAACAAGGAGCCTGAGGACCAAACTAACATGGACATGCTGCTGCACGCAGCTGCAATCTTCAAAAGCACCTAAGTGATGCCATTCAAATACATCCACTGGCTCAGGTCACCTACAGCAAAATGTCTGTCAGCAGTACGTTTGCATAACATAAAATTTTTACTATCATCTTAATATTCTTGGTTGTTTCAGATGCCAAAGAATATCTGGGACACGATCCAAAAATATATTTTAGCTTTAAATAAAGCCCAGACATATGGTAGTGATACATGCGCAACGTGCAAAAACAAAATGAGTGAAAAAGCGAGGAGATCGCAAAAGCAAAGACAGAGAAGAGGGAAGAAAATGATTGTATCTATATAAGAAATTGAAAACAGTTGTACAACTTAACGATGACTGAGAGAATTATCATCACTGTCCTGAAAAAATTAGTTTGAGGTTTATACAAATGGTGAATTTTAATGAACAAATGAAACCAAAATCAATTTAACTTACTGGTTTCCTTTCTGAGGAAGCTGGCGTTTAGTAACACAAAACAAGTCAAGAGTTTCAAAATTAAAGCTAAAACACGACAAATGACTACACTTGTAAGAGCAAGACCTAGCTCAGCCCAGCCACCTGCCTGGGCTACCGAATCCACACCCCCTCCTATCGCAGCCACCAAGAGCTTTGCCACCACGCTCAACCGCAAGCTCACAGTTCTCGAAATCCCCGATACTGACTAGTTACTTATTTCCCTGCTCAGCTGTGCTGGAATGTGGCTGATTTTGAAGGAAATAACTACTTTAGAGGACTCCCGTGCTTATCCTTCTCCTAGCTCCGGTCTGCCCCTGGGAGAGGGGGGAGGCTGAAGGGAATTTTACCCTTGGGGCTGCAGCCTTGTCATGCACAAACCTTAGACGGTGCTTAAGTATTTTCCTAACTCTGGCTGTGGAGCAAATGGTAAAAATGCAAATCTTAAGCCTCAAGAGCACGAAAGACATTTAAAAAAATTCATTCTCTTAAGAACCATTAGTTTAAAAGGCTTATGTCATGTTTTTGAATGGCTGTTGCTAGTGTGACCATACAACTACAATGAGAGTCCACGTTGTTTCATACTAATCAGCTAATAAATGCACTTATTTCTACATCAGTTCTTTAATCCCAATCACATATATTCTCCTTTCCTTGGGGGAAAAAAAAAAAAATCCTGAAGTTTTGGCTTCTTTGGCTTCTGTGGTTTAAAACCACAGAAAACCGAGCAGAAAGCAGTAGACCTCAAGGGCTGGAAAAGCAAAACTTCTTGCTGAACGGAAGGTGCTTTTGGCCAAAAGTAAAGGGGACAGAAACCTCAGGAGTTTTAGGCCAACACTCGTGCGCTCCTGAATGCAACTACAGCTGATGTCCTCTCCACACAACAGTCTACTCCCCCTCCTTGGCCAACTTACCTTGGGAACCACTGGGTTACAGCTGAGCACTGACTCCCTCAAAGGTTAAAAGACAGAAAAAAAAAAAGATTAAATGCTGAAAGTCATGGAGTTCATTACTGAATTAATTTAAAGGTGAAGTTCACATGTGGCTACAAGCATTGAAGAAGTCTGCCCCACAGACATAACTATTCTTTTTATGCATTTTTGCTTCTCTCTGTTCTACCACATGGTGGTCCAGCATTTGACTCCAGTTATTTACAGACACCACTATAAGTCATTCCTGCAATGCAAAAAAGTCTAAATGAAACTCAGCAGTCGTCAACAAAGCGACACAAGAGTTTAGGGCAAGAACTGAAGTACACGTCATCTGGGGAGCAGTCAAAAACAATCAGCACATAATTATTCCAACATGAAGTTTGGTGAAGAAATAATGGCCAAATAAAATAATCCAGTCATTAAAAAGTATACAGTTAAGTAGAAAGAAAGTCAATATGAAAGAAACAAAATAAGAAATCTGGAACAAAATCTGAAAATCTTTTTTTTTTTTTTTAAACTAAAAGTGAGCAAGTAGATCAACTGCAATGCCAGCATGTTCCAGGCAATGCTTTTTAATGAAAATCAAATTAAAGCACCCACCCTTTTAGAAGCATGAATAGGATATGTGGATGGGCACTAATGTATTCCACAGTAGGGCTGCGTGTGCCAATTTGTCTTCTCAAGATGTTGTTAAATATCTGGGAAACGTCCTTTTTGCCCTGTTAAAGAAGCAAAATATATCTTCAACGGGAAAAACATGAACAAACGACCATTTACTATAATCTCTATTTAAAGTAGTAATGAAATTGAAAACAAAACAAGTCAGTCTCTTTTTTGGGCTTTCCACAGTCCCACCACTTTATATTTGCTGTTTCTTCAATGCCACAAGAAGACTTCCTCCGTTGGGTAGCTCTGAAGACTACTGATTCCCCCACTCCCATTTACACCTCTCTCTTTCTAAATGAAGATGCCCATCCCCCTTATTCTGTCAAGCAAGTCCCTGGCTATCTTAAATAGCAACATTACAGTACCAAAGAAGCAAGCCACTACCCTGAGCAAAACATGTTTTTGCAGTGTGTACTATTGCTCCGACAGCCTCCAAATTTAAGTTGTCAAGCTAGTACCAAGTACACCGCCCCACAGCCTGGACTTAAAAAGCTAAAGCTTTTCATTAGTCAAATGCAATCAACGCCATGTGTGATGGCACTTTTGAAAATCAGAGTTAAATTTAAAACTGTGCCCATTATTTCATCATGAAGAATGAAATAATTACTACTGATAGAAAGGCTGCATCACATACATGTCTCTGCTTCGGTCACAACTAAGATCCTTCACTTTTTCCTAATTTTCTCCTATATACACACATGTGCACAATCATGTTTTGTTTTCAAATGCTTCCCCATGCAAACAGCTTTTCAGAAGACCCTTCCAAATTATGTTCTATTCAGCCACAGGGTTTGCCAATACATCTTGCATTAGAAGTCCTCTTCCTCCTCCACCGCCTTCTCCCCTGGCCACAGGAGACAAATTGATTTGTGAAATTAATGGAGGGGGGAGACTGCTGCACTAATGACCGGTAACCAAGGCACTGAGTCAACAGCGGGTCACTATGCACAGGGCAAGCTAAGCAAAAGGTTACTTATAATCTGTACATGCTCATTGATCTGTCTCGAGAGGACAAACATTCCTTGGCGGAGAACTTATTGAACGTTTGAAGCCAAGGAGCAGATAGTTTCACACAGAGGGAAATTCCCTGGTTTCACCTCTACAAATAAATCACTGCTGAGAAACACAAAATATTCTGCTTTCCTACTCGTTCCAACCCAGCTGGCTTGGAGACTCGGGGACTCGGGGAATTAAATAGGAGAATCAAATCAGAGCAGACCAGTCCATCTGCCTTTGTCTGCAACACTTTTGACCCTTGGACATTCTCTTAATTAGCCTAATGCTTTATAAAGTCATCCCATTCTCCCCTATCTTTACAACACCTGTAACGTATGTCTGGAATCCTGTGATCCCCAGCGGCTTCAGCAGTTACTCCAAGACAAAAACAATCCAGACAGAGAAGAGCTGTTGAAAAGGCGAGGTGAAAATGGCCAAAAATTAAGTGATCCTCTCTGCTATGCCAAATTTTATATTAGTTACTTAGTATTAGGTGCACTGCAGCATTATATCCAATAGCAGAGAGGAGATATCTATATATCTATCTATATATCTCAGAGAGGAGATATATATATCCAATGATATGACATTTTCTAGAGACCAGTGATGGCGAAAGCCATAGAAGTTGGTCTCTCTGGGTTCTCCTGGAGGGAATGGAGGCAGATAGGAGGGAACCAAGGCAGACTTCCCTCACCACCAGACATCTACAAAAATTTTAGGAATACTTTTGCAACACTTCTTACTTGTATCCGCGATTCAGTTTTGTGTTATAATGAAATACATATGCCACTGAAGCACAAGATAAGGCAGCATGGAGAGAAAGTGGCTAGCCAAGAACAAAAAAAAACCTGCAAAGGATGCCATTATATAAATAACAAATTGCATGATACCTATACCATAATTTAGCTCCTGCTTCAAGACAAAGGGAAAGCTTGTAACGTCACCAGTCCTGGGCTTGTGGCTATTTACTGCCTCTTTTAGTGGCTTTACAGCTTGTGAAGGTTTAGACTGGACATTAGGAAAAATTTCTTTACTGAAAGAGTGGTCAGGCCTTGGAACAGGCTGCCCAGGGAAGTGGTAGAGTCACCATCCCTGGAAGTATTTAAAAGACGTGTAGATGAGGCGCTTAGGGACACGGTTTAGTGGGCATGGTAGTGTTGGGTTGATGGTTGGACTCGATGATCTTAGAGGTCTTTTCCAACCTTAATGATTCCATGATTCTATGAATCTTTAGGCTTACATGCAGTTAGTAACATCTATTTTTTTCGTTGAATTTTTCTGTATGCACACTTTCCTCAGTTCTTCAAAGTTCAACAATAAATTTCATATTTTAAATTTCCAAAAATCCAGTCTGATCTTGATTCTGGGCTCCTGCCCAAACCCAACTTTAGTGCTTCATAACAATATCATCACCCAAATTATAACTTGTTTCTTGAGCGGCAGAAGCAATAAACCTGTGTTTTCTATAGACATGTGATGGACGTGTGCAAGTCTCCCCTACACCAGCCCGACCCCAGCCACACGTGCTGTAAGTGTACTGGCAGATGAAACACAAATGAGACAGGACTCGAGTCTGTGCTTCTGTCTTTTTCTCAGTGGGGGCATTAACTCTGGTCTCGCTCCTCTAAACAGCCATCAAGTTTCATGAAGTCTTTGAAAACACATCTTTAAAGGGAAGTACAGCTGTACAAAATGGGGATCAAAGTGGGCAGCAGGGTTGGTGAGGAGGAGACAGGGAATCAGGACAAAACAAAGTAACATACATAAACATTATTCCCTTCAGAAACCAGATTTTCAAGTAATTTATGAGTTTGCTTTCTACCATTACATACGGATCAAAAAATTAATTTGCATGTTATAAAGTGATGAAATTGCTTGTTCAACAAAAAAACCTAAATGCCAACTGTGGCCACCAATATAACAAAATGGAAGCAGAAAAGTTGATAAACTGAAAAAAATCAATGGGAATATGAAGACAAAGCAGCACATGCTCTTACTATCCTCTTGTTCAATGACATTTCATTTCTACTGTTTTGCCAAAAGAGTATGTATAACAGCTTTGCTAAATGATTGAAAAGGCTTTATCATGGAAAAATCTATTTTGCAATAAGAGTTATTAGAATTGTTTGTAATAACAGTAATTTAGCAACAGATTAGGTATTTAATTCAGTGCTTGCATTTGAAGACTGTAGGTTCAATATGTCCATACAGAATTTTTTGTCTGACAAAAGCAATACAGACTGTCAGGTAACTAAAAAAATGCAGTAGTTTCCCTTCTGCAGTGTATTTGCTACAGTCTTCTCCTCCCCCCTCTCCTTTTTTCTTAAAAACAAGTAAATAAATTACTGGATTTTTAGGTTTTAGGTTGTTGGGATTTTTTTTTTTCTGTAATTAAGACATTTAACAGTAACCAGGGGTGGCAGGGAGAAGACAAATGAAACGATCTCAATAAATTCTAGCAAAAAAAAAAAAATCTCCTGAACTTAAGACCTGAGGAAGAGAGAGAGAACTCCACTAACAACATTTTCAAAAATTAATACAAAATAAATAAATCAGTCCCTTGAATCCTGGCTTTACTGGGGGTGGGGAGAAGAGGGGGGAAAAGAAAACATAAATCTCCCATCGTTCCTCCCTTTCATTCATTCACAAAATGGAAAGAAAAGTAAAGTAACAACAAATAACTTCCATAATGGGAGAAAACTTCCACAAGAAAGTAACTCCCACAAAAGGTGGCTCTGAGAGCATCAGATGATCTCGCTGGGGAACTGATTTTTAAATTCAGCAGCCGCCCTGCCCTATACATTGGGTACCGCTCCTGCTTCAGACCTCAGCGGCGGAGATTTGGTTCCTGGGAGCTGGGGATTTCTCACTGCTCGGAGATGCTTGGACACTTGTGACGATTCACCAGCGCCCTGGAGCCATAGAAATCGCAGGACGCATAACAGCCATCCCTGGGGACTGCTATCCCCGCTGACTGTAGACCACAGGAATACTGTAATGACCTGTCAGTGACGAAGTTTTCTTCCCAGTCCCTACCAGTAAAAGGTCAATTAAAAGGGTTTATATTTATCCTGAATTACTGCAATCTTTTCTACCATAACTACTCCTCTCCTTATTATAAGCAAGTTCAGTTGTCTTAGTAGTTGTCTACTAAGTTTTTGGCTTTAACAACAAAATTGGCAAGAAGTTCCATGGAATATGTAATTTTATACATACATATATAAAATTAAATAATATATATATACACACACACATATATATTCATATTAATCTTTCTGCTGGCAAAAAAAGTTATATTCCTTTCTTCTTTTAATCCAAAGAATTAAGTGGGGGCAACCCAATTTACCTTGCCACTTGCTGTCAGTTTCTAACACTTTTTTCAACCCCTTTACTCTCAACTAAACCATCCTAATTTTTTTCAGTCTTTTTCACATGACTTCCAAATATTTTTATTCCATGTCCCTGGACCCTTTCTAAATTGGAGACACTCTTCAGAGTCGGCAGTTGGCTGCAGTTGCACTATCCCAAAGTAAGAGGTTCATCACTGCAGCTTACAAGGTCGATCACAGACAGTATTCTCAGCATCATTTCCTATCTTGTTTGGATACACATGGCAATATTTCTTTATTGTTTTTTGTTTCAATTAAAAAAAAAAATCAGATGCATTGCATTTACTTCCAGTACATGAGCACGTCTATCAGGACACTAACCAATCTACAGCAGCTACTTTCTTCAGCATGTGAAAAACAGTTTTGAATGCAATAAAATTATTTAGACTTCAGAAAAATAGAGCTCTACTCACTGACAACACTGAAACCAAGGAGATGAAAAGGTTTATGGATGCTGACCTACCTCAAAATCTATCAGCTGCAGGTTGGCAATAAGCGTCACTAGAAGGCCACTGTTGTATAGCTCTTGCGCCAGCTGAGCCACGATTTCTGTAGGTGGCTCCTTGTCTGTGGTCCCACACAGAATTTCCTTCATTGCTTGCAAAGATTTTGACACTTCCTCCGATGCCTGTTCACCAGCAGATAAGGGTTTTGTTTAAAAAAAGAAAACAGAAAAGTGTTTTATTTTAAAAGACAAGCAGTTCAGAACAAAAGCTTCTAACCGTACCTACGATGATCGTTATCTGTTGAAAATGATTTTAATAATTTAATGTAATCACTGAGGCTGGAACATTCACACTGGATCCTGCAGGTTCTACACAAGCATATAGATATATTCAATTTAAACACAGCATGCCAACACTTACAGACCACAGGCATAATACAGGGGCAGGAGTGCAATTACCAACCAGCATCAGCAAGATCCTTTACGGGTTTGGAGGCAGGCGCTGCCCCGCAGAAACGGCAGCATTTTCAACATCGCTCGCCCCCGTCCTCCCCAGTGGGTTCCATCGACACACGTGGGGCGAGAGGTGCCAGGTGGAGGTTACCGAGCTGCCGGCAAGGTGGCCGCTGTGCTGCTTCCCCATCAACTGCTTGCTGAGGGACTGTCCCAGCTCCTCTACTGGTAACCCACATAAATCCTTGTACCCCTGTCAGCTTTGCGGTGCCACCACCTATTTCTCCTCACTACGTGTGGTTTGAGCCAGCATCTTCCACAAGGGATTTGCCTACTGAGCGCACAGGCACTTCACTCTCAGGTTGGAAAATTAATTAAATTAAACAATTTGCTTTAGTAAAGCTCCACAGCTGCCACCAAGCGAACTAAAATAAGTCTTTCATCTTTTGCTCCCACCTAGTGTATACTAATTCTGTGCAATGTTTCAGGTACCTAATGTAGAGGACAAATCAGGAAATACCTTACAAAATATCTTGACCAGAAAGCTTACAACAGGAAAATGAAAGAGAAACATGTACAAACAGGTAACAGCTTAGCGTTCGTGGCAGTCAGCAGGTTTAAGTCAGATGTGAACGATAACGTCCCACTTCCCAAGGGAAACGACCGTGCTGGCCACAGCACGGCAGCTCTGGCTCATGCTCCCCTCCCAGGTTTGCTCCACTTCACACAGATAAAGACTCCGTGGAGCAAAGGTGTTATTTTTTCACATGTGTGTGTGTGCTTTAACTCTCACCTGCTCTAGCTATGGGGCTATGGAGGCAATGGCTCCTTCTGGATCGGGGTATATTTAATACACGTGTGACCCGCAGCAAGGCTGGTTGGATTTTTCAGCAGCGAGTGGGAAGGAAGTAAGGGACAGGTTTCAAAGCAAAGCTGAGAATGACAGCAAAGTGCCAGGCAAGATGGTTAAAGATGCTGAAGATAGGACAGCATTTCACATCTATATTGCAAAACATTTATTTGAAATCAGCGTTTCGTTAGCTTAGCAGGGGAAAAAAAAATAAAAATCAAGACACACACAGAAAACCCAAGAGTCATTTGTAAAAGCTAACTGGACATTAATGGATGTTCAAAGCCAGATCAATAATTTCAATACATCTCCCACATAAACTGAAAGGAAAAATGTCATGCTTTCAAATACTACCCCATCAATCTGCATAAAATAACTCCACAGTGCTCCGGAGAGGCATCTCTCAACTGCTGCTGATATCTCAACACTATAATACTGATTTAAATCACAGATTTTATTCACATTAGTGAATAAAAATCCTAGAAAAAGCCTAGAAATCCTAAAGAAAACCAATAAAAAGCCACTTTCACATTGCATCTACCTGGAAGATTCAAGCATTGATTTTGCACAGCATAAAGAAGTGTTATCCCCCAATCTGTTTGTACCTACTCTCAGTTTTCTGCTAGTTGATATAGGTCAGCATGAGCAGCGTGTAAATGAATATGACTACGTGATAACTTCAACCACAGCAGAAGTCTTGTTCCTTACCATCGCTCAGCAAAAGAGCCTATTTTTACCTCAAATGTTAGTGGTATGTCACTAGAGATATCCCACAGAGTACAGATGGGATTAACAACAGGGGTGCTATCTTGGAAACTAAAGCTCTAAATCTTTATAATAGCTGTGCAAATATTTTCATATCAAAGGAAAAACCCATATATTTTTGGCTTTTCACCCATTCTGCTGGGCAAGGTGTGAACATCTCTGGCATGCTGTGGTTACAAAAAAATTAATACCTTTCCTTTCAAGTATAAGTAGTCCTTTCTGATATGTAGAATAATGTCTGCAAGATTCAGCTTTAGGTTTAATTCTCAAAAAGGAGGCCAAAAAGTAAAGCACTGCAGGAGAAAATGAAACTACAGAATACTGCGGTGTTGATGGGCACAACTGGGCACCATAGCTGTATTTCTCTAATCATCTGCCATCCCATCCGCTCATCTTCTCAGCTTTTCTACACGCAATTTACATTTTGTGTTTAACTTCCTCCCCCTTCAAGTCCTCTGGATAGTCTGTGGTTTAACATTCAACCTGCCACCAAAAGATATTCCTGGTCAAATCTAAGGACC
>NW_009232476.1:34084-56106 GCF_000690835.1 Fulmarus glacialis
ATAACCTGTCTGGAGGAAAACCATAATTCTGAACACAGATTCTTAAATTAACAGCCACTTCTAGCCTCCACTTTGACATTTCCACTTAATCTTACAGCATTTTTAGAATAATACCCTAAGTACATAAGCACTGTTTCTGGGATGGAAACTTGCTCAAGACTCAGGGAAAAAAAAAAAGACATTCCAAGATCTGAAGACCCAAGATCTGTCCAAAACAAACAACAAAGCAAATACATTCACTCAAATACATGAAAAATACGAGACGACAGGAACGTAGCTGCAGAACAGCTTGTTGTAAGAAGCCAGATGGGCCTGATCCTCTTTAGGAAAATTTGCAAAAACCAACAAAAACCTCAGCAAGACACCCTTCTCCCCACAATGCCACAAACAGAATTTCAGTGACAAAAAAAGAGAGATTTGATAGAAACTCCAAAGTCTATTATGACTTCCGTACTACTGTTTATTCTCCACCAGTGTCAACAGCAACAAGAGCAAAGTGCTGCAACTCTCACTTCAGTAGAAGTTATAGAGCAAAAGAAAAGGTTTCATGAAATATCTAAGCACTTCAGCCATTTGTCTCGTTCTTGCAATTAAGCACAATCTTCTTTCTGGAAGATTTTTCTTCTATCCTCTAGCTATGAGTCCTTTACATCATGACTGAATTTATGCCATTACATTTAGAGAAGCCGATGTGAGCAGAAGGAAAAAAAGAGGGAGAAGAGATAACTGAACACAGAATCCTAAACAGAACAGCTTATATGTATTACATACAAACGTCAAAAGTGGGATACGCCGATCTTTGGACAATTAAAGTTGCAGACAGGGACAACAAAGCACAGGATGAAATGCAGGCTGATTCCCAGCACACACATCAATTTAACGTTTGTGTTGCTGTCACTGCACAGACATCAGGATCTTGACCTCCTAAAGCAACTCACAGGTTTCTAGTCTACAGGCATCTCAGTTCACAACATCCAAACTTGGGAGGATCCAATTCCACCGCAGAACACTAAAATTCAGGGTGGGTACGTGGTTAAGTCTCAAACGCGTTAGAAGGTTGATTTGCAATAGCTGTGTAAGGGGAGTGAAGGAGACGCAACCCGTACCGACCTGTGCAGTGAAGGCAAATTTTTCAATGATGATGGCCATTTCTTCTCTACTTTGGCCCAACAGACTCACAAGTTACTGCCAACAAGAAACAACTCTTTATCCACAGAGCATAGTTTATAGTGACCGGCAACCCACAAGAGGTTTCTGGGTCCATTTTGAAATATAACATTTTGTGTAAATGTTGAAGTCTAACAATTCTTGGATTACTCTGCTAACCCTACTGGACTAGATGATGTACAATAGCCTTGGAGCTTGAGAAGTGACAGCATAGGTAAGCCTATATAACTTCTCCAAGTTAAATTATAAATGTGCTCAATCACCCCTGCTTACAAAGTTGGGCGTTTGTCAGCATTAGTGTGTCCCTCCAAACCTGCCAACAGCTTCATCAAGGAGAGCTGGAAATGTTATGAGTTGAAGATACTTGGTCTCAGGCTCGTTTTCCTCATTGATCAAAGTCTCGTCATTGTTGACTTAATGGGATCATAACACAAAGAATGGAGCTTATGAAGACATTATTCCCTGAAATTCTATATGAAAAAAAAAAAAGTCTTCCCTGAAAGACCTCAAGACTCTCCTCTCCACAGCATGATGCACATGGGAAGACTAGCCAATTTTGTTGCAAAGGTCCAGTCTTCATTACAGAGTGGGTAACACTATGTGGTGGTTTTGGCTGGGGTGGAGTTAATTTTCTTCATAGCAGCTGGTATGGGGCTATGTTTTGGATTTGTGCTGGAAACAGTGTTGATAACACAGGGATGTTTTAGTTACTGCTGAGCAGTGCTCACACAGAGTCAAGGCCTTTTCTGCTCCTCACCCCACCCCACCAGCGAGCAGGCTGGGGGTGCACAAGAAGCTGGGAGGGGACACGGCTGGGGCAGCTGACCCCAACTGACCAAAGGGATATCCCAGACCATATGACGTCATGCTCAGCATATAAAGCTGCGGGAAGAAGAAGGAAGCGGGGGACGTTTGGAGTGATGGCGTTTGTCTTCCCAAGTCACCGTTACGCGTGATGGAGCCCTGCTTTCCTGGAGACGGCTGAACACCTGCCTGCCAATGGGAAGCAGTGAATGGATTCCTTGTTTTGCTTTGCTTGTGCGCGTGGCTTTTGCTTTCCCTATTAAACTGTCTTTATCCCAACCCACGAGTTTTCTCACTTTTACCCTTCCGATTCTCTCCCCCATCCCACCATGGGGGAGTGAGCGAGCGGCTGGTGGGGCTTAGTTGCCGACTGGGGTTAAACCACGACACGCTACTATGCCTATACTGAAATATTTCCATACTCCAGTGTTGATCTTCCTGTCCCACAGTGCTAACACTGGGTTCTTCAGTTTTAACTTGCTTTGCCAGGTCTAGAAGACAATTTCTGAGTTTTATCTATTTTTTTTTGACTGATCTCTAGAGGAGGGCCAAAGAGCATGACAATGATCTTAGGACAGTAATTTAGCGTTATTAAGGAATGCTGCAAAACAGTTAAATTTATCTCTGTATTCCACAATTATACAAGACAGTTCAATAAGGAGTTTCTTGTTTTTTTCATTAAGGGATTACAAAGAAATCCTCCGAGTCTTAAATTTTTTCTGTTCTTGTAAAATCTTCCAGAGAAATTTTGAAGAGTAGCATGGAAGGCTAAAACAGAGGTCTTATCTGTTGTTCACGCAGAAAGATGAATTTTTATTTCTGTAATTACATGAGTTGGGACTTTCCATACTCAAAGGCTAAGCTGTTTTATCTCCAACACTGCTTGTGCATGATATAGCAAAATAAACAAAGCAGATCTGCTTCAGAAATCAAACCTTCATAGAGGCAGTTTTTTAAAAACCCTGTAGCACACCACAGAGATACTTTACCAAGAATCCCCAATTTCAGCAACTTAAATTTCTAGCTATTCCAACTGGCTTAATAAAAATTACCTCTACTTACTAACCTTGCCCTTTCCCTCTCCTTAGCTACTTACGGCAATTTCACATCTATCTTAAAAGTGCCGATATTAAGTGCTCATGATCAGACCTATTATGCTTGTCAGAGAGACAGAGAGATGGATCTGCCGTTATGCAATGTAGATGCATTGCACCTTTTTACTCCTCTCCAAGGAAGATTACAAAAACCATAAGGGGAAAAGTATCCGGCCTCAACTGTCCGAGGTCCTACACCTGAACTGCAACTTTTCCAAGCTTTCAGTGGGTTGTCTCTATTTTACCTCTGTTTCACCAACAGGTTATGTACACCCATATGTACTTATATTACAGGTCAGAAGGGCTTATTCTTACTTTTATTCACCCAGGGATTTAATATAACATTTATGACCAATCATAACAGTGAAGAAAAAACAGATTGCATGAACTTTTTCCACCTTTCCAAACTCAGATGCTAAATATACGTAAGAAAAAATACAAGATGCCTGACATCTGGCATCTGCATAGTGATCAGGAAATCCTCAATTGTTCCTAAGAATATGGCGAATAGGATCGTACGGCTTCTGATTGTGTACCTAGCATATTTCCAGGGCAAAAAATATCTTGCTAAACTGTTGCTGTCTTGCACAGCAGCAGACAGTAACACACACAGATGCCTGCCAGCGTGATACAAAATACTCCAATGTGTGATTCAGTGAACTGCCAGTACTCCATGCTATACATTACAACCAAAAGCATATAGCTCCTTCGTTTGGCTTTGTCTTGTTGTAGCTTACAGCCCTGTTTAAAAATATTCTGTGTGATTGAAACCAATTTTTATCCTAAGAGAACAGTGCCAACACAACTCACTCTACATGCAACTGTAAGGACTGCCAAGAAGAGCCATTAGCAGAATCTGAATCCAACATCTACGCAGCTTCAGGAACATCCCAACTGACTTATTCTTGCTGCGATGCCATGCTAAAGGGATATATAGGAACAAATCGTGGACTTCAGCGGAACGTTTTGGACCAGGAGGTATGAACTCTGTCATTTAGCAAAATTTTATGGCCTAGTACTCAAGGAAGCTGGCAAAGACAATTTGGCCAAGCAGGGACAACAGGGAAACGCCTTCTAAACGGCAGTATGATTAAACGGAAGAGCCAGGTTTGCCTCACCTGAACATAAATTCCTTTCCCACTGTTAATCCTGCACTTTAGACAGAACTAAAGGTTGTAAGGTCCTTAAAAATACAAAAAAAAAGCAACCAGAAGAGACAGGTTTTAAACTCTTGGAACCAGCACCTAATAGTATCTGGAGTTTCTCCCATCTCTAGAGCAATAACAGGCCATAGCAGAACGGGGAAGCTGAAACATGAAACGCTCCACAAAACCCCAGGACATGCAGAGCTAGGAGGAAGCGGTGCCAAGCCCTTCTTATCTCATTCTCCCGGTTTCAGTGTGCAGCAATGAAGTCGAAGGCAATTTTGCAACTGACTTTGGCAGCTGCAGAATCGCATCCATGGGTATTCGCGTTCGCAGTAGTCACGCAATCGTTCTTCCATGCAAGTGCACACCACGTCTTCCACATGCACCCCATCTCTGCCACTTTATCAGCGCAGAAGTGAGCAAGGTGAACAGGAGCTGAAAATGGCTTCATTGGTGCTATGTAAAAAAGCAGTATTTATTGATATAAATATTTGTTCCAGAAGTCTTAAAGTCTTTTAACTGTAGCCTTAATAAAATGCTGCTCTCCTGACCCTTCTGAACAGTACCAAATGCGTTACAGCACACGGAGACAAAACAGAGGACAGATTGCAGTGACCTACCCGAACAAGCAGTCTCGTTAGATCTATTTAAGTGAAAGGGGAAGAAGCTAAACACTTCAGGTTATTTTACATTCGGCTTCACAAAGTTCCTGAACACCGACTACGGGTGCTGCAGCCTGCGGTTCTGCCTGCCAGGAGAACACTCAGCACGGCGCCCTGAACCAGCTCTAACTCACTCGGGTTCATCTCCTGTGACAAACCCAAGTCTTGCACCAGCTACGCCAGAAACCGCAAATCTTTCAGCCCATCTAGGCCAAGCGCAAAGATGAGGCCAAGTTTCAACCGACCCCAGATCGGTTTGCTGTACTAAATTAAAAGCCTGTGACGTTTGAAGGCTTTTGCTGCAGGGCAGGTTCAGAAAATGTTACCAAACCTGTAGGCACCGCAGATGGCACTGAGTCACGGGTGCCGCACCCGAAGGTGTTTGGTTAGCAGCGAGAGGGTGATGTGTTCAAGGACATCCTTCGGCGACATACTGGATGCCACCTGCACTGCTTTGCGCTGACGGGACTCAGCGGCTGAACACAAGGCTTCGAGAAGTCGAGATGTCACCCCCCTTTTTTTGTGAGATGGGTCAGGCATCCTTTCTATTGATGTTCTTTTACAACACCCATCAACAAAAGACACGGTGACATATCAGAATTAAATGAAGCAGTATGACCAGCGTGTCGCATGCTGTCCGTTCTTCCTCAGGTTCAACAGATCTGTCCGCTTGGTATCAGGGTTTCTCCCCTCTTGCTCCCTATTTATGTGCATCCTGCGAACGCTACAGGAGTTCGTGCCAGAAAGAAAAGGAAGAGAGTCTAAGCTCTGAAGGCTTCATTTCCTAGGTATTTAAATACTTCCCTGTTTTTCTAGTTAATTCCAGAATGGGTATTTCTCATTAAATCCAAGCACAGTTTGGTTCTACATGACCGAGATTAACTTTTTACGGCCTTTATAGAATTCTGTAATAAAACATAATTCATTGTTCTTCACCGCATCAAAGCCTGAATAGGATGTCAGCAATTGTACGTGTCACAAGAACACCTTATTTATGTCAGATGTTGGAAGAGAGGAGGATGCTTGATAAAGAAGGCTTTAGTCCACTTTTCCAGCTCTGTCTTACCCTACTTAATCCTCCAATTACTACATTTGATTTGCCACTGCTGCAATACCTTCTTTAAAATAGATGTTATTTTAAAAAAATTTAAAAAGAAGGTATTAGAAAGAGCACTTCAGAGGAAGAGGAGCCACGTGTGGTGGCACTTCTCAACATGTGGTTGAGAACCATCAGAATGTAGCTGAGAAAACGGCAAACCTTTAAGCGCACATACATCCATGCAAGCAAACAAAAAAACACCCCCACCCATAAAATAAAAGTAAGAACCAAACATTCAAACTTAGCTTATTTTTCAGTTGAGAGTGTTTAAAAAGCATTATGGCAACACTACACACATTAATAGATTTAAAAAAAAAAGACACATGGAGGATCTGCATCAAATTCAATCCTTATCTAAGAAGATAGATGCTAGCACAGTCAATAGAGCTCAGTCAAAGTCTGACTGGGTCCTATTCTATGTCTAACAAAAAGCATCATTAAGAAAGAGTGCAAACTTCTGTACATTATGTGTGTACATGGCAATGTGTCTCACAAAATATGTATAATTGCCTTTATACTTACAAATGGCTTCTCTGCATCCTATCTATCAAGTTGTGTCCTCCCCCCTCTTCCCATTACTCGGAAAGTCTTAACTGATCTGCTGTAAAGCTCCCTTTACCTGCCTACTGCATAGGTTGGTAGGAATGATCGTTTCTGCATTATCTAAAAACAGCCCCTCTGAGGCACAGACGGTTCCTGCAGAAAGTTGCATCCAGCCTCTCCCTGTCCGACCTTGCGCCCCGCCAGTTGCCCAGGGCATCTTCACCTCGTACTTACTATTTCTCAACTGGGAAAGGAAACGAGGAGGTTCTCCGCTAGCCCTGCAGTTAATTTAGGCTTTGCCACACTTCTCTGCCAATTCCGGCTGTATTAGCAGCTTTTAGCTGTCTCAGCCCACATACCACACTGGCTGTGCTACAATAACAGCTCAATTGTCACAGGATAAATCTTCTTGTTTAAGCATCTGAGGCAAGTCCTAGCTGGAAGCTATTCTGCACGCGAGCAAAATCAGGGATGCTGCGGAGTCGTTCCCCAGAAGTCCTGGGAACCTCGGGTTTATGGTGAGGCAAAACGGCACCTCTCCAGTTCACACGGAGGACGACAAGGAGCCAGAAATCTGAAAAATCGGAGAGCCCGGATTCCCAAACTTCTGCGTTCATAGGCCCACAGGGTCCAAAACCAGCTCCGGGATATCCAGCGTCTGTGGCTCTTGCAGGAGCCAGACCTCTGGGCCCTTTTATGAAAGTTTGACACATTTCATCTCCCTTTGGAAATCAGATTGGAGGTGAATTTTAAAACTGCCAGGTTTTGAAGAGCACAGAGTGCAGCACTGTGTTTTGTTTTTCTTTGCTTTTGTTTTCAGTTAAATTTCTCTAATCATACCCATGAAAAGACAAGATGTTATTCATTAGTATTACTAAGTGAGTAAGTTTTGAAAACCTGTGTGCCATTGAAAGTCTCCCCATCATCTTTCCTTCTCCAATTCAAAATGCAAACAACACTTAAAAATGGTTTTACTAAGCTCACAAATCTGTATGGATAGTAAGAGATGTGATGGGGCGATTGTTTTTGCAAGAGTTATTTTTCCTGCCATTTTTTAAAGTTTGTTGTTGTCACAGTACTAAAGATATTCCTTATTATTTACTTCCCTAAACTCAGGAGAATGAATCCGGCTATTTTCTTCAATAGGTATTTATTTCAGGACAGCCCAGTGCAATGCTTTAGATGAAAGGTAGCGTTACTGAGGAGTCTCACATCCTCCCTTCTGAAGGGAGAAAGGCCCTATGTGCTTCCTCTACATCGCAGCGCAAAGTCCTGAGTCAACAAGCCACATAAAGCATATGTGTAAATACCGTCCAAAAAAAGGCTGCTTTCTTCACTTTCTGCCTTGCTGAAGCAACTGCCTTGTCCCCCTTCCCTCCTTTCCCCCGATCACCCACATTCACCCCAGGAACAGCCTCCATCCCATAGCGATAAAGTACGGCAGAAAATACTAAAAACCAACCTCCTCCTGGAAAATAAGTGTCATCATTAAATTCACGAGCTGTTTCCATCCTAATATGCCAGGGGAACGCTCCCCTATCTTTTGCTTTGTGAGGAAAACACACGCCAGCTGTTCTGACTTTTATGAAAAATTTACATCGAGTTCTCGATTTTCTAAGAAGTCTGAATTTCTCCTCCTTTGTCACTGACACCCAAATAAACAAACCAGCTCAAAGCCAAAAATCCTCAAAACCACAATCCAGAGGAGTCATGCCGCAAAGCGATTCAAAAAGAAACCCGAGTCTAGAGCTTCTGCTTTGAATGTCTTCTTTAATCAGGCTCCGAAGGATGAATTCAGCAGGGGAGGGCAGACCCTGCTGGTTTATTTAGTTACTTATTTTAAGTTTTAGTTCAGAGTCAAATTCTCTCAGTGCTTTTCAGTTAACCGAAGGTATTTCAGCATGAGACATCAAATACCAGAGGCCTCCCTGAAATCTGTGTGACTGATCTTACCTAATTAACACACTCTGAGCTACTTGCTTTGAACCGAAAAGTTTCAAGAGGATTTGACTAAGGGCACGAAGGGCTGTGTGCTTACCTTTTGGGTTGGGTTCATTCTAATACAGGCTCCTGCGTAAGGGGGGGGAAGCACAACATGCACACACAAACAGCAGCTGCACGAAATATGTGTTAATGTCACTTATCAGCTATTTCTGTTTCCACTGACATTCAGTTTTAACCTAAAATTAGTTTGCTGTTAATTAAAATCATACACTTCTACTACAGTAATAATATAGAGGGCCAGAGTGTCAGATGCAAAAAAAAAATTTAAATTATTTGATTTTATGCAAGCGCAGATTCCTAACTGGGAGCATTTTGTATGCTGGGGTGCATCTTCTCAACTGGTCACTGGAAGAGTGGCAAAAGTAACTCAGGTCTGTGTCACAGAGTTAGAGGAGAGCAACAGTATCAGCAAAAACCTAGCACTACAATTAGAATACGAATAGCGCAGCTCATTTATGAAGCACTAGCTCACAGAAGATTGGAAAGGATTGATAAAGTGAGATGTCTCATATACATCTGAATACATACAGGTTTGCTGTTTTATGCGAAAAATGTTCATCAGAAGCAAGTTTTGCTCTGTGAGTACCTACACAGTGGCAGTCTCATTTGTTATCCTGCTAAAACAATTAACAGTATAATAGTTTTCAAATAGCCTTCCAAGCTGTTTTGTTAGATGCATTACTATTTGAAATAGTAGGAGATCACCCATCATTTTGGCTGAGGCTCCTGGATCTCAACATTTTCTTTTTGATCCCCAGATCTGTTGTACTTTACTTATGCAAAAGCCCCCTGATTTCAGCAGATTCAAACACAAAGCTACTTACGTGTGCAAGCACTTGCAGAACCAGGGCAGTGAGCAAACACAATTTTATTCCCTTTATTCTACTGTTTCCCCGGCATAAAAACCTTATTGGTCTTCTACAACGTTATCTCATACCTTGTCTGTCTTTTTTTCTTGTTTTTCCAAAATGGCCATGTTTTCTTTCAGAATTTTCACAATCTCAGCAGGATTTTTGTGCGATTTACTAAACAAAGGCATGGTTTTTCTTCACCTGGATTTCTTCCTTCAGGATAGAAGACGACTGCCTTAAATCAAATGAGAAACAAAAATAGCTTTTAAGGTTTATATGAAAATGCAATAAAAACACACAAGGACATTAATGAACAAGAAAAAGGTATGCCTCAGGCACTATATTTTGCTTCAGCTACTCAGTAGAGCAGTAAAAGTTCTCACACACAGTTATTGCAAGTTCATCCAGGATTCACAAGCCATCATTAGCACGTGGAAAGCAACTGCTCAGCACCTGTGCAGGAGCTGGATGTCTCCTAAAGCCCCTGACCTACAGGTCAGCGCTCCAGCGAGTCTATGCCTGTGTCCAATGTTTTTTGGACACTGCATATCTGGCAGGCTCCACTAGATTTCTGATAGTGGCTTCTGCCAAACTTCACCAGCTTCATCGCGATGCAGATAACTAACTGTAGACGCCAGCGTACCAAAAGCGTCCTTTGTTTAAAGCATCGCAAGGTAAGGTCCCAGCTTCTCCACCATCGCTCCTTCTTCTTCAGCTGCTTTTCTTTTTCAGCCGAAAGCTTCTCAAGACGAAGCAGTTGAAGCTACCCCCTAAGTCTGACAAGCTTCGAGAATCTGTGGGTCAGATCTCACCTGTGTAAAACATTTCCTGAATTAAATAAGAGGATCAGGCCAAAATACGGACACAAATGTTTTCATGGCATTTAAATGAAAGACTGAGCATTTTAATGAAAATGGTTTTGTTTGTTTAATTTAAAACATTCTTCCTCTGTACAGTTAGAAAGGCAAATACCACATCACTCTATTTATACATGAAAGAAACCAAGTAGCTTAGTTTCTGAGCCTACAGAGCATAAAGTTGTGAATTCCCATGGGTTTTGCTGAGGGTCCAATACAAAGATCTGCTGAAGTCAATGGACAGACTACAGATGGGAATATGCTCTGGTTAAGGCAGTACCACTTTCCAGGGAGAGCACAGCACCATTCTGGACTGCATTCCAGTTTGTACAATAACAAAGAAGAGGTAAAAAAAAAGAAAACAAAAGCAAAAATAATCTCAAACTTTCATCTCTTTCCACAACAAAAGACAACCATCACCATCCCTCCCTACACACATTTGCAAGTTGTGAAAACATGAATACATACATAAACCACTTCATTCTCCTTATTCTTCTTCAACTTTTACAATTTTAAAAAACCTTTATACAAGAGGTTTTAAAGGAGAGAATTAAACGAGCACAATACACACAGTATAAAGAAGAAAACCCAGTGGTCCCAAAGAACCCACTCCTCTCATGCTTGGTTGGTACTCCTGACACGGTACAGAGTCCATCAGGAAGTATGACCCCATTTGTGCCATACATCCATATGTTACTAATCCCCAAATATCCTATGGAATTAATACCCAGATTGGATATACATTCTACTACAACTATAAATAGCAACCATATAAAACAGCCAAGTACAAAATTCAAACCATAGAGGAGTACTTTAAAAAAATCAAAAATTAAAAAAAAAAATCTATACAGATTCTGTCCTAACATCTTATTAAAAAAATTTCAAATTATTTTTGCAGATTATCTTTACAAGAACAGTTTCTATGACACGCAGGAAATATTTTAAAATGTCTTATTTAAACCAAAAGTCCCTTTATAGCGTCCAGAGTAGGTGAATTCATATACAGCTTCTCATGTGTTGCTAGGTCAGTTTTACAGGAATATTTTCATGTTCAACATCTGAAAGCTTACCACTTTCGGATTTCCATTTTCAAGCTCCTCACGGTTCAGTTCAAACTCATTTTTATTTCTGCAGTTTTGGCTACGTAGCCTTCACTCCTTGGCTGAGCTCTCAGTTGCGGAGTCCTGCTCCCCTGGAGCTCACAACTGCAAGCTTTGGCAGCACCATCCAACTAGCAACAGAGCAGAGTCACACCTCAACCTGACAACGTGCAAGACTGAAGTCTGGGTATACTAACGACTAACTCATTTGGGCACGTTCAGCTACATACAAGCACTGGAAAAGAGTGGGATGCCACTATTATACAATAAATTTGTTTAAACGCTGCTAGCAAGCGCCAAGCACCTCGTAATCCCGCACGTGCTGCAATTAGAAGATTAATAATTCACAGCACGCTTCAAGAAGGACATGATTCTGCATGTTTTTATTATCCGTGAAGACACGGCATGAGGATGTGAAGATACCAGAGAGAGAGAGTCTGAGAGCAGAAGCTTAACAGGCACATTCCATTTCAGAAAAGAAGTATTTTCATCCAAAGTGGGGTAGGTTTATTCAGATTGCTGAAGCCATCCCTTCATCTTCCCCTTTTAGAAGTCTCCACACAAGGAAAAGCAAAGGGGGAGATAATTTGATATTTAAATGGAAGTACTCACGAGCTAGAGCTTCTGAGATTTAAAAAAAATGAAGTCCACATTTCTAACTGAAATGTTGACTATAAATTATAAACACATTTTCCTCCCAAAAAGTAACTTATATAACTGTCTAGAGTATGGTGTCTGTATTTAAATAATCACTAATTTTGCCATAAAACTCCAACAGTCAGGCTAGCACTTTTCCACTCTATAGTTCCAGTCTCACCACAGCACTGCTCAGTGATAAAATACCATTTCTCTCCACTTCATACCCTACCAGTGTCCTAATTGCAACAGCGAAATCACTGATAACAGGGCAGGAAGGGACTCAAGAGACTGTTTAGTTCACCCCTTCGCTGAACAGAGCCAAGTCTCTGCTTCACTTCATTTATCAGTTTTACATACAAAGCAAAGCATCTGCTGTATGCAAGCAGAGGAAGACAGAGAGAAAAAGGGGAAGAGCCCCAGATGTGCATCAAAGAACATTTTTGGATTTACCCCTTTTCAGGACACAGGTTTTAACCCATCAGCATCTGGCAAAAGATGATCCGTCACTTCAGAAAACACATACTGGCAGCTGCAGGTTATGGTCCCTTTTGCTTCTCCATGCAAGAATCTCCTAGGGGGCACGTGCTATTCACGATTACAGGTAGAAGCAAACGGGGGTAAAGTCACATTGCTGAGATTTGGGAGCTGTACTCCTTAGTCTTATGGCTGGCTATTCCATAAGACACATGGCAAAACAAGGACTCCTCTCCTCCAGCTTTGCTCCTCATGACTGGATCCTCCAGCATCAAAGAAAGCATGAGCTCTTGCTAAAGCTCTTAACACAGCTGGGCATTTCTGCCCTGTCCTCCTCCTTGTATCAGCTTTCTGTTCTCTAAGCTTTACTTGGCAGGTCGTCCCTTCAGCAGGGGCATGAATTTGGTTTAAATTCACTATTCCTTTAATCACTTATTTTCAGTCCATTTTTTGGAATTCGGTATTTTCCAGGCATCTAGCCCTCTGTCAACGTTGCTTGAAATTGGCTAGTAAGTTCAAAAGTTACCTTGGGAAAAGAAGTAGGATGAGAGATGGACAGTGTGACCACATAAGCTTCGTTTTCTCAAGAAACCACTCTAAAAATAACTGAAACACAAAGATGAATGACAACTGAAGAGAATGCAACACAGGCTTACCAAAGGTAGCTCATACTACAATTCCTTATGAATATATTTTTAGACAGAGGAAAACACAGTAGAACCCATGCATCTGACATGGAAATACACTAAATTGAATATAATAGAAAATAAACTAGTTGAAGGAAAATTACCATGTAAAGGGAGGCTGATCATCTGAGAAGGTAAGAGCAATTTGGGGACAGGATCTTATTTAGAAAGGCATGGGAATTAAAAGCCTACCCAAAAATTGTGGTGACTCAAAATAGGAAGATATTATCAACACAGAAAAGGACTGGAATATCATTACCTGAGAAACTGGATGGCCTGAAGGACTGAGATAATAAAAATGGGATAAAAATTAAGAGTAAAAAGTATCAGATAATGCTGAATAGGAGAAGAGACAGAGAGGCGGTAGATGCCCCATCCTTGGAAATATTCAAGGTCAGGTTGGACGGGGCTCTGAGCAACCTGATCTAGTGGAAGATGTCCCTGCTCACTGCAGAGGGGTTGGACTATATGACCTTTAGAAGTCCCTTCCTACCCAAACTATTCTGTGATTCTATGAATATCTGCTTCAAGCTGAGGCCTTGCCATGAGAAACGGCAAAGACAGATTACCAGTGACTACACTGGTATTTTACAGACAGGGGAAAGACAAACACAAATCTGTGATAGATTAAGAAAGTAACCAGTAGAAATACAAAGGTATGCATGTCTTTGTACAAAGTCTTGACGGAACTTCATATGGAACATTGTACACAATCCTGAACACCTGCAGACAAATAAAATCAACAGAGATTAGAGCGGGTGCGGAGAAGGACCCTAGGCTGGCCAGAAAAACGGGAAGACCAGCATGTCTAGGAGGCTAAAAGTGCTCGCCTTAGTAAGCTTAGAATAAAAATACAGGGAAGCCGAAGAAGTTATTTCAGCTCAAATAACAATAACACTTTATTTATGCAGAAGCAAATGGCTATAAACTGCCAATGAATAAATTTAAGCTGAAAATGCAAAGGTTTCCAACCACTGGAGCTTTGAGATTTTGAAATGACCTACTCTACCAGGCACACTACAGACCATCTGTTCATAAATTTTTGACACTGCTGTCTGGCAGCAAGGGACAGGGCTGAATGAGCCCCTTTCTTTCCTACTTTCTAGGAAAACTTTTTCCATCATGGTTATTCAATAGCATATGTTTTTATAACATCAGAAATGCATTGTGGACACTCCTGAATTCGTAACGGGGGACCAGCCAACTTCGGAAACATTTAGTTGTGATGATGTTATTTCATCATCTCATCATCTTATGTATGCTCTTCTGAGGAGCTTATGAGACCAAGGAAAGAAACAGCTGCATCTCACTGGACCGACTCCCAGCCTCGGATGTTGTCTCTCCTGGTCGCACCGGCAGCGCTGTAGCAGGAACGCCGGTTTCCAAAGCCTGTTGTTGCCATCAGCATGAACAGGACGTTTCAGCCGCCAGAGCCAGAGTCTCCAGCGCATTTTACAAGCCCTACTTTTACAAAAATGCTTTCAGGGAATATAATTCTGTGTTTGTTTGGGGAAAAAAAAAAAGCACTGATTTTATTTTAGGTAAGTGACAGAAACACCAAAAGGCAATTTTAAAGCACCATTTTCTAAATGTTTGGCTGTTTCTGTTCAAGTCAGAAAAAAAGAAAAAAAAGAAAATCACACAGACTAAAGCAGCGAGTTGAATCCAGAGGTGGACAAGGTTTACAAGACATGAGTATTAGTGTATTCAGTAGCCTGTCAAAGGTAACATAACATCCCTTCATACTCAGGGCATGCCTTCCCTCAGAGGCCTCCAACTCTGCAAACATTTAACTAAGATGGAAAAGACACCTCCAAAAAAACCTATATACCTGCTGTTATTCTGCTCCCTCTGCAAAGGGAGGAGCTGAAGCACAGAAGATTAGAAGACTTACCCAAGGCCGCATTAAAAAAATCAGTGGCTGTGTCAGGAATGAAACCTAGATCATTTGACACCAAAGCTTATAT
Organism: Fulmarus glacialis; assembly: GCF_000690835.1. Lineage (NCBI taxonomy): Eukaryota > Metazoa > Chordata > Aves > Procellariiformes > Procellariidae > Fulmarus > Fulmarus glacialis. Next base: position 49,180 of record NW_009232476.1, read on the forward strand.
ATATAGCTTTACCAGTCTTCAAAATATCTCTTTTGCCAGTTTATCTGCTCATAAAGGGAATGCACTAAAAAAAAATTAATGCATCTTGAGCTCTTTAATACAACAATAAAGGACAGCAAGAGATCTAGCTCTGTCTACAGGCACCCTCCCCGTTTTCTTTGCTCTTAATCATATACTTTCTCAAAAGATTACAGCGCAGCTGAGCTCGTAAGCATGATGAAGGCAAAATGCAGATGGCAACATCACTCTACTCACCGGCCCATCCCGCTATGAAGTGACTCAGTTAAGCAGGTTGGTAACAAACGCTTCCTCCTGCCCATGAAGGCAAGAATGGGAGAGAGCACGTGAGCCCATCCATGCACTCTTTGCAGACATTCCTCGGGACAAGCCATTTGGTCTTCAAAAATGAATAAGCGAAAGAATTTCCTTTCTTTCAAGTATCAGACATCTGTCCTGTCTTAGTTCCTAACCTTCATCAACTTATTGATCAGAATCAAAACATTTCAATAACTCATATTGGGTGAGAGCTTCTTGAATGGAAAAAAAGACCTTCATTTCCCATTCACCCCAGTGTGCCTAAGACCCATATATTTGGGGCCTGAATTAGCACACTTTCTTCATAATTTTGCCTAATTCAGTCTCTACATAATGGAAGAGATGCTTTATTCCCTTCTCATTTCTCCCTCCTGCCATATTTGGGAAAGTTGTTGCAATTACAGTCACATACTCAAACCAGGGGATGGAAGCCCCCATGTGTGATGATCACCCGGAGAAGTCCAATCCGTCCTCCCCCATGCAGTCCCCTCACATGACCCACGTTTCTTTCAATACGCAGAAGGAATCAGGGCTACGCAACAAGTAACTTCCCTCCAAATCCTCAACGAGTTGCAGATTTTGGAAGGTACATTGCAAATGAGGCAAAAGATTAACAGAAGAAAGGACAGTTTTATGGTTAGGGTGAATGAATGCCATCTCAGCTTGGCAACAAAATTATTCCAAAAACTCAAGAATTTACTCATCATAAGCCTTGCTGTTGGCTACTTGTTGCATTACCTGGAATGAAGGCGGATATTGGCTGAAGCTTCACCTGAACACACAAAACATTGCAGTAATGCCTACCATCGCCACAAATGTCTTTTTTTTTTAGCAGATGGCAAGCATCCTGAAGATTAGACATGGAAAATAAGCAGGCAGCTCTGCCCTTAATCTGATCACCTCTACAGAATGAGAATAATAGTATCACATAGTTGTTCAATACTGTTATGAAACTGAAGGCATTCATGGTGATGCTCCACTCCAGTGCTGTGGTGTAGCTCTATGGAAGCACTCAAAGCAATTAATAATTCTATGTTTAATTAAGTGCTTGAATGCCCATTCAATAAAACCCTATATAGGTTCTCAGCAAACACGGGGGATAAAATGAAACACGGAATAGCTATCTGGTCACTGAGGCCATGGTTTGATAAACGCTTTGTTCCGTGACAGTGCCACCCTGCTCCACATCTATTCATGCCCCTACAGCCTCTGTGGAGCGGTACAGCTGTTTGCAGGGCCACGTGGTGAGCCAGGTCAGGGAACTGAGCCAGGTTAACCAAAAATAGCCCTGTGGGGAAAAAAGGGTCACACTGGTTTCCAGTCCAGTTCTCCCCACAGTCTTACAAAGAAAGAGCTGTACCACCAGCACAAGCGGGGCGGAAGGGGATGAAAGGAGGGTAGAGGGACAGGGCTGCTGGAGCAGATGCTACAGCTCAGGTGTTCACCAGCCAAACCCAGAATGAGGCCGTGATGATGGGAAAGGGGGTGTAAATGTGTGATGATACAAACTTAATGAAAGTATCCCGAGTAGGGCACAGAGAACAGACTACGTTGGCACAGATAAATGCCAGACTTCAAGTTAGGAACCTTTTGAGTGTTTGACTTTGCTGCCTAGTGTCCTTTTATCGCAGCAAGTCCTGTGCTACCACATCTATTATTATTATAAAATATTTATTACAAACCAGCATTTGCACACTGCTATGCCAGGTAACATTCAGCTTCTGCAAAGCCATGCAAAAGTGGCATCCTGTGGCACCACACTCAGACCTGCATCAATCATCCCTGTATCACAGGATTATACAGGATCTCCGACGCATGCTAACGAACTAGCTAGAAGTAGTAGGTTACTACTTTATGTTGAATAAAACTAGAAAGATAAGAAACCAGCGGTTTTACAGCCACCAAATGTGCAGGACTGATGAGTCAAGAATATTTGGGATCCCTATTTCCATTTGTCACCATGGAGGTCTTTCAAACCTAAAAAATTAAGAATTCAATTCCATGCCTAAATGTAGTCCGTAGCAAAACTCCCAGAAGCTCAGTCATGCAGAAAGAGGTCTCTTAACTAATGTCTCTGAAGTACACACAATTCTAACAGAACAGCCCTTAACAGCTTTTCATTTACTTAAGTAAAAGGGAAACCAAGTTAAATTTCCATTTCTAGTAGTAATAATAACTGTAGAAATAATGGAAACTGGTAATATAATTTAAATAACACAGGCAGCAGCCAGGAGGGAATAGACTTCCTCTAAACCCATTAGCGAGGAACATGAATACTATTTTTGCTCTTTGTTCAATATTACTGAAAGTTACCTCTCTACACAGCATTCACTTGACCATGTCCTTAGCAAGCCTGCTGTGTTACTTTCAATAGCTTCATAACACATTAAAATAATTTGCTATAGCAGTAATTTCACTTTACTACTATTATTAGTCCAAGAAAGAGTCTTTGCTCAGAAAAAAACCCTTCCCTTAAGCTCAATGAAAGTTCTGCCTGATAACGGCTTCACGAATAGCCCATTCCACGGAATTAGCATTTCAGGTTGATGAGACCTATTGACTGTAAGTAACGAGATGGTTAATTTACATACGCTGTTTCTTGTGACCGTTCACACGCGTGCTCATCTTCCCTTCATCTCTAACTGTTTCCCGATGTCTTATGCAAGTGGCCACGCTCTCATTCCTCTGCATCTCAAGAGCCAGCCCGCAGCTGCAGGCAGTCAGCGGAGAGGAGCAAGAGAAATGATATATTGCAGATATTTTATTTTTGGAAACTGCACTGTAAATAAAGCCATTTCCAGAGATATTCCATGGACACGGAGCGCTCGGTGGTGGAGCCAGCGCCTTATGTAACAGGAGGAGCATTGTTTAGGGTTGCCTGCTTTAAAAAGCCACTCCTGGTAACACATTTTACAAAGCTATAAAAAGCTAACAGCCTAACTATCGAGAACAAGCAGGCGAGCGGTTTATTACGAAAAGGCTGGTGCTAGCTGGAAAAAGAAAAGTTTTATTAAATCACTTAACTTTCTGTCGCTCGGAGGACATCATCTGGGCTGACACTTACCGCCTGTGGCAAGGTGGGGGCTCCTAGGCAGCCCTGCGCAGCCCCATGGCCAGGTGCTGAAGACAGCTCTGCCGCCTCCCCGCAGCCCACGCCGCCAGCAGCCGCCTTCAGTTGTCTTCCATTTAATTCCGCTTTATTCCCCCCCCCCGCCGATGATCGACACGTGGCAGAGACAAGGGATCCCGCGACTCGGCCTCCCGCTCTTCTTCTGCCGAGCGACTGTCAGCCTCTGGAAAAGCGTTAGCAGAAAAGATCGCTTGAACACGCACAGGCGCTCGCAAGCAGCTGTAAATTTCCACTCCCCGCTGCCTGCGGCCGGACTCCCGGCCTCGCTCCGGCTTCTCGCCGTTCCTGCTCCGACTAGCTGCGTGGCCGGGTGTGCATTTTTCCCCACTGCCCTCCCCGCTTCCCACTCCCTCGCTCGCCTTGCTCGCAGGCTCACACACCCCCCAAACTCCACGTCAGAGGAACGCGTGGAAAAGCAAAGGAAGAAGCGATCCCTCCGCCGAGAGATTTCTCCAGGGTTAAGGGAGGAGATGCGACGATTTCGCATCGCTTCTGTAAGTTTCCATTCCCCTCCGAAGTCTGTCGGTGCAGGGGGGGCATCACGGACGGGTCCTCGCACCATCACGTGGCGGAGGCTGCTGGAATTAAATTATTCACCTTGCCGTCCTGCTGAGAATGCAAATAAGGGAGCCCAAGAGCGGGTTGTTGTTACAAGATAATAATAAAATCAACATGGTCACGCACCACATCTTTCAGCGGAGTCCTGCCCAGAGAAGCCGAAGTTAAGCTGCTTCCTGCCTGACTATATATTATAACATAAAGATCCGAATACTTTTCCACAACAATATTGGAGGGAGGGCGGGGGGAAATCTGCAGTTTACTCTAAGCAAAATTTAAATCCCACCGAAGAAAAACATTAGCCTAAACTATTTTTTCAAAGTCTGATGTGACGGGGAAAAAATCATACAATTAAAGTATTCTGAAGCAAGTACTACCAGCTATTATCAAGCACACAAATACAGCAAAATGCAATTAAAGGAATTTTTAATGCTTCACTTTTCTCTTTTGGCAGCTATTGCTCAGCAAGCGCCACATATTCCCAAAGGGAATGGTGAGTGGCTTCCCCCCCCAGCTGACTAACAGGCGTTGAGAGCAGGGAAAGGAGGATGCTTCACCAGCCACCGCGGGCACTGCAGGATGGGATTTAAATCCCATCCTCACCCGGATCTCAGCCGAGCCCCAGCAGGGAGGGGAGCCCAGCATGTATTTCTGCTGAGCTCACCAGCTCGGGGGAAGATTTCACCTCCCGTCCCCTCTTCCTCAGGGCAAAGCCCAGCCAAAGTCCTATGTTATTGAAAATAATTCTGTGCGCTGCATTTGCTTGGGGAGCTAATCTCAGCCCCCGACGCATACCAGCACTACAGTCGCATCAGATCAGATTTAGGGCTCACTTGCAGTAGCTATTCACAGCCCTATGCTAAAGGCAACCAAAAAAGCACGAGAAACCTCATTTCTGAGGAATACAGATGAAACAGCCACTTTTTAAAGGGCTAACATCCTTTGCTAGCGATCCCAGCTCCTAAGCGAGGCAAACAGGAGTATCCCAAATCCTCACTCTGAAGAGCCAAGAATCAGCAGAGGCAGAAGTCGTCCCCGCTCCCTTAACCTCCCTGCATTTGCTCCTGCCTTGGCACGGGAGGTGCCAAGCCGACCTCAGACCAGCAGATTTGTGCTCTCGACTTACCTGTAAAGCGCGCCACCGTTTGTGCTTACGCTCTACAGATCATCAAGACACCTCAGCCCCGTGTTTTTGGACTGCCCTGAACAGTCCTGGGAACAGGCACTAGTCCTGCTCTCCGCTGCACCCAAAAGCGCTGCAACAAGTGACACCAAGTGGCAATTTCTCTCTAGGCCACCTCCAGAGAGAGCTCAGCGAGGGATGCTGCGGACGCCAAGCTCGGAGCGGGACGAGCCGCCCTCCGAAGCGGCATCTTTCTCCACGAAGTTTAGCAGCCACGTGGACAACCAGCACAGGCTGACGTTTCGTGACGTGAAGGACTTGGGGGGGGGAAACTGGCGCCGGGCATCGTTTCATCGGCGCCTTGCTCTGCCCCAGCTCGGTGGGGATAGGGAAGGGGTGCCGCGCCCTGCGGCGCCTTACACCCGCTCCGGGGTTGGCCCTTTCTTTTTTATCGGGTATCGCGGCCTTTGGGTAAACGTCATAGCAAAAGTCAAACGATAAAAACTCTGCCCTTGGGCTACTACTGAAGGTACCGGCTTTTCCTAAGGCAACACAAAAATCTAAGTACACCATGTCATTGATTTCCACTGTGTGTTTTTAAGAGAATAACTTTTTTCCCTCTAATTCTCCCGAGGGAAATTATATCCCTTCCATAGTGCATCCACCACCACTTCAACAGGTAAAAAGACACCCCTCTGAGGAGTTCAACGTTGGTGGGTGCTACCCTGCCGTTGAATAATCACAAAAAAGATTGAATAATCACAAAAAAGCCATTTTAGTTGCATATTAAGGGGTCCCACTGGATAATCTGTGTATCACTGAGTTCCCTGGAGTATTCACAGACCCTTCTGAGTAAGCAGCCCTCTGGAAGCATAAGAAATTTATCTAGAAAATTGCTCTCCTCTGTTTTGGACTAAATATGCCTGTTTTCCTGGTTCTGAGGAATCAATTGAATATGCACTCGATTTACAGTTCAACTCTGCAGTCTTCTACCTGAGGAAATACTTTTGGGCTTTAATAGGAGCCCTCTGCACACCAGGAGAGCAAGAAACACGCCTGCCCCCATCCCTGCGTTGCAGCAGGAGAATCCGTGCAAAGCAGAGTAGCTAAAGGGGCAGGGGGAAAAAAATTCTCTGCTATTCCAATACTCTGTTTCATCTTCAGTGCACTTAATTCTCTGATGACAGGAAAAGGCCTGAATCATCCAACAGGAATTAAGCCGTAATTACTTAGTGCTCTTACCTGTTTGCTTTTTTTGTTGCCGAGAGGTTATTAAATATTTCAAAAGAAATGTTTTCTTCAATTCTTAATTTGTAGCCATCTCAGATCTGAAATGATGCAATTATAAATAGCCAACAATTCTTCATAGTCTCAAAGTACACTGAAAAAAAATCTCTGTGCACTGCTAAAGGACTCCAGCCTCCACATATTTAAATTCCATTATATTTGTTTCCTTTAAAGTGAGCAGAGTCCTCAGGCTAAAGCACGGTTAGAGTACTTTTGAGAAATGTTTGTCCCTGGTTTCGTAACTTAAAATCATTCCATCTAATAAAGACCCAAGGAAGAAAACCCCAGTCCATTATTCCTGCCCTTTCCATTTATTTTCTAAAGTGGAAAAGAGAAATTAGGGAACTTGAACAATGAGTGTGGTAGCAATAAATTACAGCAGCAGATGATAAACACGCAGTACATATATATTAATTCTGCTCATTTAATCACCCACTTCCAGTCTGTCTCCCTCCTCCAAGATTACTTCCAGCATTCCAAAGCCCTAGGCAGCCTCAGATAATAATAATTAATA
>NW_009232477.1:0-69753 GCF_000690835.1 Fulmarus glacialis
AGAGGGACGCCTCTTTCTGGCAAAGCGAACGCAAGGCTGGGATACACCGAGGATGTTTCCAGGTGCGTTTCTGTTGAAATGAATTTCAGACAATAAGCTATCACTAAAATATTCCTAGCCACAGCCATTCTTGAGCAGGCGAGGCTGCGGTGGGAGCTGGGGCGTTTGGCTGGTGGAAGGCAGCAGGGCTCGCTCGGCGTTGCAGGCAGATACACTCACACATGGCTTGGCTCGGAAACGGGGCAGGAAAGGCCACGTCTCCGTAAGAGACTAAGTACGACTGACTGACATTATAAACATCCGAATACTAGACCCGAGCAGCACGAGTTGCCCCCTGAATTTCAAATGCCAGCTTAGCTATTCATTTGACCACCTTTAAGTGAAAAACATCCTGCAAGTTATTAATGTTGAATAACATGAAGTTATTCATACTGATTTTTTTTTTTTTTTACGATTCCCTCGTATCACATTGGGTGTGTGCCTCAGTTTCCTGCAGGTTTCAAAGGCTGTGCTCATCTCTGCAGATTGCTGGGGGGCCATAGCCGCAGGGGGCGAGCCTTGCTGAAGACAGGCACTTACTTAGTCAGTGTGAGCTTACTAAGACACGGAAAAGTCTTATTCCACCGTGCAGGGCAATGGCTTTCAAATACATCCTGGTGAATGCATGGAAGATCATACAGTCCCTCCCTGCTTGAAGAAGTAATAACACCCTGCACTTGGGGCATTTTAGGGAGGAAAGTATCTACTGTTATGTAGTATTATGGCAAAGGAATATTGAACAAAGTTCAGTTATTGTTACTGTTATAACCTTGGCAATTTTGAAGCCATGAGTATATCATAGAATCATAGTATAGTTTGGGTTGGAAGGGACCTTTAAAGGTCATCTAGTCCAACCCCCCTGCCATGGGCAGGGACATCTTCAACTAGATCAGGTTGCTCAGAGCCCCGTCCAACCTGACCTTGAATGTTTCCAGGGATGGGGCATCTACCACCTCTCTGGGCAACCTGTGCCAGTGTTCCACCACCTTCATTGTAAAACATTTCTTCCTTATATCTAGTCTAAATCTACCCTCTTTTAGTTTAAAACCATTCCCCCTTGTCCTGTCGCAACAGGCCCTGCTAAAATGTTTGTCCCCATCTTTCTTATAAGCCCCCTTTAAGTACTGAAAGGCCACAATAAGGTCTCCCCGAAGCTGCCTCTTCTCCAGGCTGAACAACCCCAACTCTCTCAGCCTTTCTTTGTAAGAGAAGCAGCAACTGGTAGAAATGTATATGAAATATAACTTACAGGTGTTGTTCTGTCTGTGCCACTCTGTACAGACCAGTACTCATCCCTGCTGTTACTGAGCTGGAAGCAGATGTGCAGCAGCAGTGGGTAACTCCAGTCTGTAGGAACCTCCAGTCTTGAGACACTCCACGAGTGCCCGTGTTTCTTCAGGCATCATCTGTGATACCGAGATACATGGCTTCAAAAAGCAGGGAGGTTGTATGATTAATACCTGCCATTAATTTCCTGGGTATTAATGTTTGTAAAATAGTCTGTATACTCTGGGTAACGTTCAAAAGTTTAATACGTTAAACCAAAGCTAAATGAAGGCACAGCTGCACATCCCTACAGTAATGCATAGTATCAGTTTCTTTTTACAACTACTCATCACGATAAAAAGGATTATTCATTATTCCAAAGTGTGTTTTCTGTCACAAAAAGGCAAGAAGTAGAGAAACACAGTATTCCCCCTTACCCCTATATAGTCAGAGCTTTATTTTAGGAATGAAGATCTGCAAGTATGTGAACGAAGACAATCAGGGATACTTATCTATTCAAATGGCTTGATTGGCCAAACGCTTATCTTTTGTGTCTGGAGTGGGAAGAACATCTCTGCACAGAACAACTAAAGTAATAATGAACTATATCAGTTAAATCGAGTGTTGTCAACAAGGTGATGAGGTACTTTAATAATGATGCCATATCATATGTTGTTAAAAGATCTTCTCTAATATACATGCCTACTAGAGCTATAGGTACATATGTAATATTGAAACCATTGATACCGGACCATGTCTGGCATTCCTTGATGTGGCACATTAAATGTTATGACTTTTGGGTGAAAAGGGGTCTTTCTACTAAATAAAAGGCAATCTTACAATGCACAGTAACTGGCATATGTACCATTTGCATTAAGTGTAACTGGCAGCAACTAGTATAAGCAGCACAAAATGCGGCATTCCAGTTTTACAGCAGTGAGAGGAGGCTGGCTATTCACACAGCTCTTCAATCAAAGCAGTGAGGACTTGACTCCTCAGCATTAATGGTGCAGCTAGTATGTTTTTTCTGCAATGAAAGGTCATTTTCCCTCTCAGGAGAAAAACATTAAAAGTGTTTTTTTTTCTTAAAGAAAGTGAATGGGATGGGCATAACCTTTAAGGATGACATTATGCCTTGGACCACGTACCTGCAGTAGGAAGCAGTCGCTATGGGGGATTGATTCAAATGTGCTAGGCGCCTTTCTTCTCCAGAGCGGGTGGGTGAGAAATGTGAGAGGATGCTGGAGTAAAGAGGAGACTAAAGACTCCTTTCCTTTCTGGCCAGAGAAGGTAGTGTGAGGCAGCAATAAACTACTATGCCTTACTACGAAGTTGAAGTCAAAGAGAAACTGTGCGTGAGGGCACATCTGAGGGCAAGGTTACTCCTTCATGCGGTATAAACACATCACGCTTGGGTAGCTTAGATGCTGGAAACAGGCTAGCTGCAGCAATATGGAGCTCTGAGCCGACTAATTTACTTGCAGAGCTCTGTGTTGCTGTAACTAGGGGGGCTTTCAGTTGAATCATTTTTGGAAAGATAGATGATTGCATCTGCTGATTCAGCTTGCTAGCAGGGCTTCCAAATCCTGGTGTTAGGTTGTGGCAGGTACAGTTGTGGTTCCCCTGTGTTAGTAAGACAGAGGTGGCTGGTTGAAAGATCAGATTAATTGTTGCTTATGGTGAGAGTTATGAGCACTTTCCTCTCTCTTTTTTTGTAGGTATAAAATGACTTTTTCCATTTTCCTTATACTTGACATTCCAGGGTCTTGGAAACACATACGGCTAAGTCCTCAAAAATGATCTTTAAACCGAGGGGAACAGTTGAGGTTTTTCATGCAGCTGCGCATATTCTTTGAGATGTAATATGTACATCTCACCATATGAACTCTTACGTGAAAACTAATCCTAATGAAAACAAGCTCTACAGCCTATTGATTTGGATGAAGAATTACAGCTTGTACAAGCATACGACTCTAAGGAAGAGACTATCAGTTTGTGTAAACCAGTGCGGCTACACTGAATTCAATCTGCATTCGCCAGCTGACACCAGCTGAGGATCTAGCCCTAGCTTTTTGCAACGATGAGGGTATGAAACCTTTGGCACATAAATTTGGGACATGAGACTTTAAAGTGGTTGAAGTCTTTGAAATGTCTGATCCTGAAGTTCATCACTGATCTCTAGTTTTGAAAGATCAGCCCTTTTGTTTCTTCAGTTCCTCTTAATTAAAGCTCCTTTTGCGATTGCCATATATTCTAAAACAAAACAATTTTCTGCTCTGAATTCTTTTGAATAGTTTTTAGTCTTTGTTTTGATTCTTAATCTCCTAAAACCCACAACAGTACCAACAAAGAACAACTTACATGAATCCAAAGAAAGGTGCTAAATCAGAAGCAAGAGATTTGTGGTACAGTACATCAAACCCCATGGGAGAGGTTTCCCACAGTGTGTGATCCTGCAGCTGCTCTGTGTAGGCAGAGCTTGTTTTTAATAACAAGCATGCACAGAGCAGTGTATTTTAAAAAATAAAACCAACAAACCAACAATGAATCAATAATTAAAATCCCATGCATCAGTTTCCAGTGGGAATGAAAATGAGATGAGTTTGTTGCATCATTTAATATACTTCTGGAAGGCAGTAGATACTTACAGTGATAAGGGCGTTATTAAAAATGGGGAGAGACTACGGTATTGACTCTGAGGTTTCCAGTGATGGTGAGATTGGGCCTATGCTTCTAAGTCAGATGCAAGCTGGTAATAGTGCAGGCGTAACAGTTATGTTTGTCTGTAAAAGGCTTAACTACGGAAAGTAGCAATTAGGGCCAATACAACATTGCTTTCAGTAGAGGACCAAATAGGCCTGAAATGTACCTCTTGAGGCCAAAGAATGGAAAATAAGTGTGCTGGTACAAGAGGTTGTTGCTTGTTAATCGCAGGCTCTTATCTACGTTGTTCGCTTACCCCAGATGGGTGAGGTACAGGGTGAAGAGAAGGGCCTCTGGTGCCTCTTGCTCTTGCAGAGCTGTATTCCTTTTGCAAAGCAGAAGGCAGCAGTGCAATCTTTGCATGCCTGGGATTGGTTTTACTGTGACGCATGGGTATTATTTACATTGAAACGAGAACAAGTGTTGTGGTTTAAGCCGGCAGGCAGCCGAATACCACACAACCATTTGCTCACTGCCCCCGCAGTGGGATGGGGGAGAGAATTGGGAAAAAAAACAAAGTAAAATTCGTGGGTTGAGAAAAAGACAGTTTAATATGACAGAAAAGGAAAGGAAAATAATAATAATAATAATAATAATGATGATGATGATGATGATAAAAGAATATACAAAATAAGTGATGCACAATGCAATTGCTCACCACCCGCCAACTGGTACCCAGCCAGTTCCCGAGCAGCGGTTGCTGCCCCCCGGCCAACTCCCCCCAGTTTATATACTGAGCATGACATCATATCGTATGGAATACCCCTTTGGCCAGTTTGGGGCTGTGCCCCCTCCCACCTCCTCGCTGGCAGGGCATGAGAAGCTAAAAAGTCCTTGACTAGTGTAAGCACCACTTAGCAACAAGTAAAACATCAGTGTGTTATCAACATTATTCTCATACTAAATCCAAGACACAGCACTATACCAGCTGCTAGGAAGAAAATTAACTCTATCCCAGCTGAAACCAGGACAACAACTCATGGCAGGATGTGTGTGTGTCTGTGTGCATGCAGCTGCATTAGGTCCCATGCTTATCTCTTTACCTTTAGCTTCCAGGAAGGTGGTGTGGTGTGTGGACCCTGCTGGCTGGTGGAAAGCTTCTGACTTGTTCTTAACCTGTGTGTGCTCTCAGCCTTTGAATTTTGTTTGACACAAGTTTCTTGCAGAATTGATGGAGTGCATTAAGCTGTTCCCAGGATGTCAGAGGGGTCTCTGATAGAGCTGATCTTCCTAATTCTCTAGTGACAACACAAGTGACAGATGATACTCAGAGGAGCCCCTTCTTCATCTCCTGCCACAGTGATCTCCAATGCAGTCACGCTGTGCAGAGCCACAAGGCGTGGCGGGGGCAGCTGTGCTCCTAGCGTGGCCCCAGGCACCCGGCAGTGCTGCGCAGGCAGGCACGAGGTGGACCATGATGGGACAAGGGGCAGAGCTGGAGCTGCCCTGTTTCTTCAGTCGCTTTGCAGATCTGTTAAGCTGTCACAGAAAAACAGCAGTGTGTAACCTCAAGGCTGCAGCAGCAGCAATCTGGGAGCTGCTCAGAGTGACTGAGTTTTATAAACAACGTTCCACAAATACACTGCGTCTCACACTTGACATCTATTCTGTTTGGCCTTAAGTATTGGTTAAAATAATACAGAGATTTATTACATGTTGTTTGCAAGTTTCACATCCCTTTTTTTTTGAAAGCTGCCGTGCTTGGGCGGCTGCTTTTCAGACTTTGTAGGCTGAGCCACTCCTGTTTCAAATGTTGTGCTAAAAGCAGAGCAAGTTGGCTGACAGGCAGATTAAAAGACACTAGGAAAGGAAAAGGCAGGGAAACCAAAAGAGCAACTGGCTGCAGAGTTGTCACCTGTTGTGCTTCTAGATCCAAAAACCCACTTAGAGTCACTGTGTACCGAGTCTCTGTTACTTGGAGGCTACCACAGCTTCTGGCTGCTGCTCTTACTGATTACAGCTCCCCAGCCTATGTGGGTACTGGAGTTTTCTAGGCAGGCAGAGAGGACAACAGGCTGCTCTGCCCTTTATGCACCAGCTCTGCAATTAATGGCTGGATAAGTATAGTAATGCGGTGCCACACAATGCAAATGAGTGACATTTAATGAAATACAAGCTGATGAAAATAAGCATCAGCAGAAGGATCCTTTCAGGTTTAATTTCTTGTCTATCAGCTTAGGCTTGCGAGTATGAGTGTGCTAGCAACAGCGATTCAAACCTGATGCTAGCAGCTCAGCAGAACTGCTCAGATGCTGGAGAAGCCATAGTTACCCTATGCTCTGTGCTCTTGCACAGCCCGTTGCAAAGGTTTGGGTGAGGCAGCTCGTTCCTCTCCTGTTCCTGTGTTGCCAAGGTAGCTCTTTCTGCTCCCCTAAATGATACCCCACTTGATATGGGTGGCACAGAACCAGAGCTGGGGCGCAGCCAGGGCACCGGTGTACCTATAGCTGCATCTCCTCCTCATCCTGGCATATTCCCAATTCATGTTCTTGACCTGGCACCAACTCTCAGGTTTCCTTCCAGAAGCCCTCTTTGCAAAGCCCAAACCCCAGACTTTACAGATATTTTGCAGTCATTTAGTACTGCCCAAGCCAACGTAAGAGAGCAATAATGAATTCTGCCTAAAGCTACTGGAAGAGCTTGTGCTGATGGTGTTGCTGAGCAGATGATGTCAGGAGCACCACATTGATGTTGACATATCAGACCAAATCCTGTTTTATTATTTCAGTGGTTGCAGTCTGGAGGGTCACATCCAGGGGAGCTAAGGGACATCTACGGTTCCCCAGCCTGTAACATCTGAACCCTTGACAATCTGAACATATTTTCCCCAACACAAATATTATGAAGAAAACAAGTGTTATGTCTCCCATTTTACAAGTCCAAACTGAAGCAGAAAGGTGCTAAAAGTCCTGGTCTTATGGAAATGGTTGCAATTTTAGCTTTTGTTCTAATTCTCAGTCCATCATAAGACAGGATAAAATCCAGTCTAATCTAATCTATAGTTTTGTAGAGTTTTTAAATGCAAATTTCTTGTTTTTGTTGTTCTGCAGTTTATATTTTAATTGGAGTTAAACTTCAAATTAACACCAGAATATCTGAGAGAATGACCCATCCTTCTTTGCTCTCTCTGCTGACTCAGCAGCTCATTGCATTGCCAGCTGTCCTGCATCATTAATTTTGAAGAGGATAAAAATGGAAGTGTTGTGCATGTCCAACATTGAAAATCAAAATTGAAATCATTAAATAATCCCATCGTGTTCAATGGCTTGTTGAGTATAGGCAGAAAGACAAGGAGATAGAGGGCTATAATTTTTGCGCTTAGTGTTTAATAAATATTTTCTACCTTAATGAATGATGGAGGGTACTTTTAGTAATACAACTGATGTAATCATGATGGCAAGGGAACAGTGTTTGGGCTGTGTAACTTCCACTCCCCACACGCAACATTTCCCACGTTTTTTGCTGTCCAGGTTGTTAGGTCTGTTTTCTCCCAACATCAAAGTTGCTGCGGTTGCACATCTGTCAATGACTGGAATGTGAGTTTCTAATTTCTGGTCTTTTAAATTGTTGGGTTTTCCTTCCTAAAGATGGGCAGTTTATTTCCTTCACTGCAGCCCTTTAAGACTGGGCATGTTCTCAAAGATTTTTAGGAAGTCATCGCCACTAGCTATTCCTTCTACTAGATCTTCAAAAACTGTGGGATCCTTCTAGCACCTGCTTCCTGATTTTATACACTTTATTTTTTTTCTCTTCTCAATCATCTTATCAGTTCTTTGTTTCTGTAAATCATCTTTAGTCTTTTATTTGTGGTGTTGTCACGTTTCTTTTTTGTGTGTGTGTGTGTGTGTGCATACACATGTAAGACTGAAAATATTAGCTTTTCACGCTCTCTGTTACTTTACTTCCCAGCTTGACTATTTGGGTGCTGGAAATTTCTTGAGAGATGCTGTGCACTGTCAGATCCCATGAGCCCAGCTGAAGCTGAACCCCATTAATGACAGTCGGAGCTGCGATACACAGCACTTCCCTGGAGACACAGAGTGCCCTAAGTAAGAGCTGCTCAATTTTTAGTGCTCTAGACCGTGTTTTCTTAGTAAACCGTCTTTTTTCCCCTCCTTTGCCTTTTAGCAATGTCTGCTTCATTCTGCTTCAGTATTTTCCCCTGCTGGATTTTAATGTGAGAATAATAGCATGACAAGCAAGGAGCAATAGGAGAAATGCCTTTCTCAGCCAGGGTCTGCTTTGGCTGTGCTGTCTGCCTTCAAATTCCTGATTATCTTCCTTCATTAGTCAATACACGGACAAAATTGCCTCACCTCTACCTGTTCTTTCTACTCAAAGATGAGATGATAGTGTTCTCAGTCCCACCCAAAATGTATTTGATTTCTATTTTACTGTGGGAACGTTCCAGAAAATTTTAGAAAACAGAATTACCCCAACAGTCTTAGGCATAATGGTCTGTTGTCTTTATTTGTCACCACAGGGTTATACGCTAGTGCCTTGGTCATGGTTTGGTACTTAAATGCCTCCATCACGCAGCTGCGCTCTCCGGAGCCTTCCCTGCAAAGGGGAAGGTCTGATGCACAGAATGGGGAGGAGGCTGATGAAAACGGAGGCTGAATGCAATAATGGGAATATCATAAAGTTGTATGTATTTTAAGGACAACCAGATTCAGGTTTCTCCACAGAAATTTCCAATTATTGCCAGATTTCTATTTTCAACCTTTAGCATTGATGATGCATTAGTAAAAAAGAGTAATGGAAGTATTTGCCTCGAGTGGCTGTATAAGCTTTGCTCAAATGTAAAAGCCAGAAATATCATACTTAGGCACAGGGTAGTCCCAGAAAAATCTATAATCTGAAACTTTAGGAGTGCTGAACACAGAAGCATGAATGTGGACATGAAAGCAGGTACTTAAAGGGGAAAAGTACTTACCTTTAAGTGGCCATCTTGGACTTACTGCTAAGATTATCTCACTCCCTCAAAATGTGTTTACCCTTTTGGTGTAACTGTAACTGGTGTATAAAAAATGTGGCAAGAATAGTCTATGAAGATGTCATTCTTTCAGTAAAATGGAGCTTTAGGAAACTTGAGTAATGATTAATACAGCTCATTAAATAAAAACTCCAGCTGAGCCAGATTATTGGTGAAAAATGTTTAATCCTCCAAAAATTGATTTCTAAGAAGCTAGGAGC
Organism: Fulmarus glacialis; assembly: GCF_000690835.1. NCBI lineage: Eukaryota > Metazoa > Chordata > Aves > Procellariiformes > Procellariidae > Fulmarus > Fulmarus glacialis. Next base: position 9,205 of record NW_009232477.1, read on the forward strand.
TCAGCAAAGGAGTAAAAGGTCTAAAAAATTATTTTTTGTCCTTAAGATCATGTATGTTTGGCCATGAAGCCTTCAAGACTTGGACCATTGAGAAGATACAGCTGGACACCTGCAGGAGAAGTGACAGTGTCATTGTAAAGCATTTGATATTTTTTGAAGTATATTTTCAGAAATAAAAATGAGGCTTTTTTTCTGGGGGGGGGATCCCTAATTAATCAGAAAGCCCCACTCTGCAGGTTAACTGCTGTGACGGCTTTTTGTGTCTAGATCACGGAAGAGTAAAATTTAAGGTAAAAGTTCCCTTAAGACTCTTCCTCTACTGGTAGCCTCCTTTTTTTTGGTCCTTTCCTCTGGTAGCCTGCTGCCTTTTCCTCAGTATTCCCCTTCTCTCTCAGATCCTCTTCTGCCTCTGCTTTTGTGTAAGTTACCTGAAAGCACATATTTCCTGAAAGCCTATGTTCAAATATCCTTTTAAAGAGATATTGCTGAGTTCTGGGTTAGACTTGAAAATACAGTAGTTGAAAAAGCCGAATAGTTCTGTGTTTTGAAATGGAAACCAATTTTTTCTCTCCACTAGTGATATTACATGAAAATTATTATTTTTTTTTTTCCTTCTTCCGTTAGCTTGACTATTAGGGATTTACTTAGGGCTTCGTTGTTTATGGTGTGGAGGTAAAGCACGGTTTTAGGAGGATCAGGGGCACACAAAAGGAAATGTGAAGATGGAAAAAAAATGCTATGAAATGTATGAAGAAAATACTGAAAAAATCAGGAACAGCTGTCTGCAAGATTTTTTAAATGCCTGAGCAAATATGCACAGCTGTTAAATATCAAGTTTCAAATCTAGAACTAAATGGGGACCAGGGTTGAAGGATATAAAAGCAGAAATAAGTTGAAAGGAAAAAAATTATTAATAGTAACAAAAAAAGAAAACCACATGCTTTAAAAATGAATCAATAAATTAAATACCCTGTGAAAAAGGTAGTGAATTTCCAAAAGTCCAGGTTGTATACTGAATGTCAGTGACTAGAATGCATTTTTGCTTGTTGGAATTGCTGTAATGAAAACCCATAGCAGGAAAATATTTTGTCTTTCCTTCCTACATTTAGAGTGTATGTAATGGATTATGTTTCATATGATTAGTAAATACATGTTCAGTCGGTATTATTTTTTCTAGAGGACAGTATTATTTAGCTGGCAAGTTCTTACCCTGGGCTTAATCTCCAGACACTGACTTCGTTCAGGCAAAGGGACCTCTGTATGCCAGATAACCGTGACAGGGACAGGAGTGTACAATCTGGTTTTGTGCTGGCTTTGGTACTGATTCCTTCTGTGATTTTAGTCAAGCCGCTTCCATTAAGATTGGGTGTCTAATACAAATGGTGATACTTAACTCAGAAGTCTGAACATTTTATGTAGGGGTCCATCTAGGATGCTAGAAAGCAAAAAGCTTCATTCACAAATGCGGACAGAATAAAATCAGGCAGAAACAGAGATTATCTTTTATAGCCCAGTGCCCCTGATCCCTGCAGCAATTACAGCTCAGCTGATTGTGGGGCAGCTGCTAATGTACCCTATGGAAAATGGATATCAGAGCTGATTTCCTTAATATGTGTTAGTGTGCAGTATAATATCCTGATCCGTCCCGGTGACAGGGGTGAGGACCCACGAGCTGAGGAGCAGCAAACATGGGAGTCCCTGGAGAAATCCCAGGCGGGCTGCCCTGCTCGCAAGTCTGGGTTCTGCTGTTCAGGTACCACATTTGGATAAAAATTGGCCTGCCTGTCCTGTATCTTAGTGCACTTATCCATGAAAAAAGGAGAATAATCTCTGTAATGTGTGAAGTGCTTTGAAGTCTTTTCTCAGCTAGAGGGTCAGAGTGTTTAGTACCTTTTCCTGTGATGGGTCTCTGATACTTAAGCATGCAGCAGTGAGTCAGAAGAATCAATTTGTTGCTTCTATGAGGGCCATAATTCATCCTCCCTGATTGAAATGATCAAGGATGCAGAGGCGGCTCTCTGCTTCTGAGTAAACACTCCTTTTATGTTCCTTTAGCACAAATACCTGACACTAAGCGGGGATGCATAAAAGGAAGCCAGGCTGCAGGCTTTTTCCTGAAGTAGGTGTTTTGTGATAGATTAATGGCAAATCATGATACATTATTTATCAGATAATAAGTGTGATAATTGTTCTTATTTATCATGGGTCTAGCTCAGCTCATTCTCCTGTCATTCCTTCAGTCAAGCTGCCCCTGGGGATTCACCAGATAAAAAACAGTCCAAAGGTCATTCCAACAATTTTTACTCATAATGGCCTGCTGATTACCTCCTAATCGAAAAGTGTAAACTACAGACACTGTAAGTAATGCAAGTGACCCCTGTCCTCGTAGCATAATGTGGAGAGTCCCTGTGTGTCTCACAGCCAGCCACAGAGAACAGCATCCCCTTCCTGTAATACTCAAATCTCCAGAATGAATTAGGAAGAAAGTTCTGTTATCATTACAGGGAAAAAAGCAAACACTTTCCCCACAGTGATAACATGATGTTGATGTGTAGATATAACGTTATGGAAGCAATGCAGATGTGATTTGGGCTCAAATTTTTGATTTGGAGTGCGTGGTAGCACAGCCTTTTGGACATCGGTCAAAAATCTATCTCTTCTTGTTGAGAAGGTGTGAAGATAGTGCTTCCATTTTTGCTACATCTGTATTTATACTTCTTGTTGCAGGGTATTGCAAAAAGAGCCCCCGTGCAGAATAGTCTCATAGTTGTAGGAGTAGAAGAAAAAAGTGGGATCTATGTAAAATATCTTCAAAAATTAATTTGCCAAAAAGCACAGACATTACGATGCAGAAAACTCACTGGTTTTATTTTCTTATTGTTGATACAAAACTCTGAAATACTGTGGGTAAACAAATGCAATATGAACATTACTTTGCTCCATAATTTCTCCTTAAAGCCCATCCTAACTGTGCAGCATTGTTTTCTACTGAATCATGTTTTTCCCCAAACTTTTATAATGCATTCTCTTTCTCACACTTCTCTCTTGTTGTCAGTCCCAAGAATCCTTGGGATTCTTCTGACTAGAGTCTGAAAACATCAAGTTGCAGCTGCATAATCTTTGGCATATAGCTCACATTATTTCCTCTCCCAACCTCCCAAATAAAATTTGTATAAAAAGGAGTATAAAATACTTGTCTCAGTCTATAGTTTCTATCAGTACAAAAGGAAAGACGAACTGAGGAAAGCTTTACTGAGCAGCAGTTAGGGCAGCACGTCTGTGATTCACCTTCTGTGGTGTTCCCTTTGGAAATACCGTCCAGCTACTGGCTGGCGGTAACCTCACTGAGCTAATAATTTCACATCCTCACACCACAATGATTTCCTCTGGATTTACTCTGGGAAGCCTGGGAAACTTTCTGAGCATACTGAGACTCAGAAGTACCAGAAGCCACCCGGTGCCAGAGCATGACCATCCATAGGGCACCAACCACATGCTGTTTTTCTTGAAACAAAGTTCCTGAGATCAGCTATTAGGACACTGTATGCCTGTTGTCTTCTCCTTGGGTTATTCATCTAGGCATCTCCCCTCTTCTAAACTATAAGAAGAGCTTCAAGTTACCCCGTGTAGAACAGACGGTTTAATGCATAAAGCAGTGACTCCCATTTCTATTTAGAATGGGCCTGAATAACTATTGTGGATAAACAGCATAGAACAGCTGTTCCACACTATGGGCTTTTTTATTAGAGTTCGTAAGCAACACTTTGTACACCACAGATCATATCTGAGTGGAATTAATTTTATTAGCTTTATGCATGTACAAGGCGATTGTCTACATTTGAGTTAGTCAGCTTGCCTTTCCCAAGAGAAATAGGTGTTCTTCACGTAACTTTCTCCAGATGCCTGCTTTAGTATGAGATTAATTGTGCCCTAGAAGTGCCACTTTAATTTTCATTAATTATTAAAGGAGCCTTGACAACCAAGTCAGATACAGATATTTAAATCTGATCAGAGAATCACAATTTCTAGTCCAGAGTAAGCACATCCCATAAGGAAATGAGAATGAAATTTAGTCCACTATAAAATTTATACTTTCCTATTTTTTTTTTCAAAAGTTCTTTGAATACAAGGAACTCTTATTTTCATATGTGTAGGTTGTTCAAGGTAAGCTACATTTCTGTATCAGTAATGCAGTTTAGTCCTTTTAAACCAACAGTTTTAATTTTTTTTTCAAAGCTTCATATAAATGATAAGTTAAAAAAAAAAAAAAAGAAATACTTACTGCAAGGAAAAAAAAAATGTTGAAGAGAGACCAATCTAGGTAACAGCTTCCAGGTGTGGTTACAACCATAAATGATCAGGTCAAGCCTAGCAACCATTTACTCCTGAGAAGCAGTGCCTGACCTTGTGTGCTCCTAGTTCATTGCAAAGAGGAAATAAAACAGGTAAGCCTAAAGGTAGAGCTTCCCAGCATGATTGAAAAAAAAAAAAACAACCTTGGGATTTATTTTAACATGATTCCCTGTATACAATCATGTTGGAAACATTCCTGTTATAAATTGCTGCCTTTTAGCTTGGAGCATCCAGGGAAAGCACAGTAATTTCCTTGAGGTGCATTAATTTAAATCCTTGCAATGGTGTGCTCTACTCTCAGATTCCTGGGAGTCTAATGGGATACTTTTTTGATAGGGGGGTGCAAATTTGCACCACTTTGAATTTGCATATCAGAAGAAGGATGGATGGCATAAACTGAGTCTAAGTTTTTTTTTTTTTTTTTTTTAATGAACCAGCAAGTTACAGAGGATTTTATCAGTAGGTAGGCTGTGAAGCAGAAAAGAGGACTTTTGACAAAGTGAGTACGAATTCATGTCTCTTCTGAGCATCTTTCTAGCCTGACTAGTAAAGAAAAGAGATCCTGCATAATAATAGTGTCTAATTTGTTTTAGCAATTAAGCTCATATTTACATCTAAATCCTTCTAAGAATATGTGGATCTGTCTTGTTGACTCTTAGTTTAGATTAAGATTAGTGAGCATAACACTTGTTAACCTTAATGTGCTTTTTCCTGATTGGTGGCAGTAAAAAAATCTTGCAGGCTTATTTCAGCAGAAATCAAGCTGATCAATCCTTTTTACTTCAGAAAAGCAAAGTATCTATTTACATTTTTTATCTTGCAGTGCATAGTTGAAGCAGATATCTAGAAACTTCATATTTGAGGAAGCTCTGAGGAATTGCAGCTGCTGATGTGTCCTTTAAAACTTAATCTATTTCATGTTTCTGTATTTTTTTAAGCATTTCGTAAGCATGCTAGTCAACATATACAAAAAAATTTCATTTGCTGTACACATGACTATAACTAATTCAAATCGGCACTTGTTATCTGCATGTGTTATCACTTTAATGTTTTTATATTAATACAACTCATTTACCCTTGCTCTTCATCGCTAAGCAGTAATGGACCTCTTTTTTAAAAAAAACCAAACAAACAAAAAAACAAACCAACCAAACAAAAAAAACACAAACAAAAAACCGGCTGGGACATAACCCTGCAAGAAGCCCCAGGCCTGTGGGCAGAGCTCTGTAAATTGTTATGGCTCCATTGCTTTCAATGGCTAGATGTTAATGCCTCCCACAGCTGAAGGCTATCTGCCTGCTGTGAGATACACCAAGAGCTTTTTTTCAGTGGCTTATCCTCCGCAACAAATGTAATAGCAGCCTTAAGGACCATATCCAGCTGACCTAAATTTGCTCGTGCCTATTCAGTCTTTGCCTGCCTGGGCTTGGGTGACCCATCAGCCCATCACGGTGAAGGCATGTTAGTGGTTCGTGTCGGAAAGCAGGGAATAGTATCCGCTTGTTGCTGGGCTCAGTGGCAGCAGCCGGTAGTGTGAACCCAGGGCATGACTTGGAATTGTGCTTCAGGAGCTCTTGTAAGGTGCCTTCGCTAGTCTGTCTGTGTTTTTCTTGGTAGGTATATTACTTTAGTGGTATTGGCTGGTGTAATCAAAATTTGTCTGTAACTGGAAAGCTGCAATTTTTAAAAAGAATGTGACTCAGTGGAGAATCATGCAGAAGATGTAAATGCACATAATGATTTGTTAAGGTGTAAATGTTGCCTGGTATTCTCTGCTAAGCAGCTGCATGTAATAGCAGTTGTTGGATCCCTTGAGGTTTGAGAAAAACCTGGATTATCACTGGATAATGCCTTATATCACTGAACTGATCCAAGTTCAAAGGCATGCCCTTCTATTTTGTGTCTATTGAAAAGCTAATGATATCTCTCTGTGAAAGAACTATGTGAACTGAGCAAGAGAGATGTATTAATGCAAGCTGGAAATATAAGGAACAATGCCCTCTCAAAGGTAGATGTGTTGCTAATACATTTATTACCCTGCCTCACTTACATGTGGTAGCTCATCTCTAGTTGCACAGAGAGAGAGAGGGAGCACAGATGTTGCACATTACAGACCACGGACAGTTGTAAGCACTTAGAACCTCCGAAACCTTTCTTTTTTTGTCTTGCAAGCATTAAAGGTAATATAAAGGTGACCTTCAAACCCGGGTCTAACAGTGAAATAATTTCCAAGCTGTTTAGTTTTAAAATTATCTCTCGGACTGATTTGCCCTTTCTGTTTGTCCTTGGGGGAATGGGATGGAGGAATTGTGTGGCTGTGCAGAAAAGCCTCCAGATCATGTGTCCAGTGAAGAGGGTTGGCTTCTGCTATATATGGGTGGTCTCAGAGAAGAAGGCAAGAGTGAACTGGAAAAAGGACTAGAAACGAGCTGATGCAGATATGGGCACAGCTGTACAGAGAGTGTAAAGGGATGCACAGTAATGCTGCTGAGAATAAACTACCATACTTGGACCTTTGTTTGCAGAAGCATATTTTTCGCTAATCTTTCTTAAGGGGCAACCTCAGATCCTAGTTACTTGGGTTTTGTGTGTGTTTTGAGAAATGTACTCCCACAGTACAATTTAGCCTATTTACAATAGGTCATTCAAACTAGAGTACCATAAATGCATGATGTGAATGCAAGTTACCACACTGTTTATCTTGATATGCCTGCAATTTTTAGAAAACCCAGGGACTGGTGAGCATCAAGGAGATCACTTGGCATTGTGAGCTCTTGTTTTGGATGACTGAGAGATTTCTGAGGATCAGGAGGAATTTCTAAACAAAGTTTGTTTTTGATCACATGCAGCTTTGGATCTTCAGAGTATCCTTTTAAGCTTCTCTCACTCTCATCTCCAAACCCCCTTTGAAGTCCTCAGAGGCCCCCACCGAAGAGTGGTTGGGATTTCAAGCCAACCTCTTTCACCCTGATGCTAATCAGTCTCGGTGAGTTAGGCAGAGATGCATCTTTGTGAAAAATGAGTGTTGTTTGATAACTATGACTTGCAAACAAAAATGAGGCTCTCTAAGGCACAATTTTTATTTCACATATAAGTATCTGTGGTCAAACTATCCTTTGGTGTCTCTTTGCATAATACTGTGAGGGCTGGATTGTTGTTCTTCAGCCATTCTCCTGGGTAGGATCATTGCAAGACACTGATTCCTATACAGAAGTGGTGGTTGCTTTGCAACCCTTCCCTAGTGCAGCTTGCACTTTTTTTTTTCTTTCCTGTTTGCTGAGAGAGCAGATGATGGGGGCTGGCTCTTCTCCATGCACTGGTAGGCAGTGCTGCTGACCTGTGCAGAGTGCAGGAGCAGCAGCATGGCCAACGTTGCTTAACCTGTACCTCCCCTTCCTCAGTCTGCCTGAGATGGGGCAAAAATCTCACAGAAGTCATGTGCGAAAAGATAGCAATGTAGTCAGCTGAATGAATGAAGACTTTGCTGTGAGAGATATATTCATCCGATTACCGCATGGGCTCTACTTTTTGCCATGAATATCTTTTGGTGTGCTTCAAAAGTACAGTATGGTACCTGCACTTAGAAGCAGCATCTTTGTATCAGAGAGCAATTCTCTTTAACAAGTGGGGTAAATCCTGCTGACTCACTTACTGCAGCGTCTGGCTCGCTGTGCTGTACCACGGGCTCCTGCTGTCCTGGATGGATACTGGTGGCCATGCTTCTTGCAGAACGCAGTTCTCTTCATAGCAGCAAGAGGCGAATTCCATTGAAGTTGGTGTGAAGGATTTGACTAGATTTGCTTCTACCGACTTCTGCTACTGAATTCAGCAGTGCCAGGATTACATTCATGATTGGCATTTGCTTTAAGGTGGTGTTACATCGTGTTTGACATTGTTGTAGGTGTATCAGACAAATTGCTAAGAACAGGAAGTTTCTCATATTGGTTTTAATAGTGCAGTAAATCAGAAGAAAATGTAAATTTACTGTATCTAATGAGAAGTCTGGCAGTAAGAAAGAACCTCCTGAGCTTTCCTTTTGTGCTGTACAGTCTGCTGGTAAGTTGGGACTATAGTTGTTAGATGTAGGTTAATGGAGACACTGATAGCAAACAACAGGGAGAAGGTGTCCTGATTTGTCGATAGAGAAATATTGCCAAATAAAGAGAAGCTAAACCAAACTTCCTATCGGCACTTTTCTGCCGGTCTTGGTGAGGAAGGTTTTCTTTCTTTTTAAACATAACGTCACATGCATACAGGCCAAATAATAAAGAAGGCAAGCAGTCCTGAGCTGTACAGGGAAAAAATTATCTCATGCTCAGTTGTATGCAAGTGGATTTGTGCTTTTTGCTGGCACACTCTACCAACCTAACTATTAAAGTAGTAAAACCTAAATCCGGGTGAAGTTCATATCCCTACGGCCATCCTCATGGAAGCTGGGTCTTCTTGCTTTGTCATGAGGATCAATTGCTGAACTTCCATTTTTGTTGGTAGAATGGTCGTGTTTGGCTGAAAGACTACTGATGTCTCAGTGGGATCTGCAGAAGTCAGTATACGTCTCTGCGTATGACCTGTTTGTAGAAACAGGTTCCCATGCTTATCACAGAATGACATGACTTCAACCTATGCTCTCTTTTGGAAGGTATTTATGTTGAAAATCATCTCTGCAAATCTAGTGGGAGATTCAGTGGAGTAGGCAGGGTGGAAACTTAATTGATTCTTTTTGGATGAGCTTAGTAGTGTAGCAAATGAATCAAATTACCTCCAAGTGCCAGACAGCTTTAAGTTTTGGTAGTGGTGTGAAGTTTTTCTAGATTCTACATTGTTTGATTTGAGATGCTTGCTTGCTATCTCAGGAAGTTGGTGCATGTGGCAGAAGAGCCTCCAAATTGCTGAAAGCCAGTGTCGCAGGTTATTGTGTCTTTCAGCACAAACCTCCAACAATTACTAGCATAAAGGGAAGAGAACCAGGGCCAAGAAATGTACCTGCCTCTCATGAACAGTACCCTGATCTGCAGTGAGAAAATATAAGAAGCACAAAGTTCTCTGTGCTTCTGCATGACACGTACACCAAAAAAGACAAGAATTAAAGTCTTGGGGGATGTATGTGCTAAATATCCAAATTCAGATATGTCTGGCTTACACTATCAAAGTTCCATTATTGCTTTCATAGCTGATGGTGCATGTTTCTCTGCTTTTCTGTACTTTTAAAAGTTTTAAAAACTTCTAACAGTTTGGCTCATGTTCTTAAAGCCATAATTGCCTATGTTAGAGGAAATTTTCTTAATCTTTTCCTGCAAAACCAAAAGGGACTAGCTTACCAAAGGTAACACTGACGGCTTACATTTACATAGTGTGTCCTTTTTTCTGAAGGATGTTGGCCACTTGGGTTGGATTATGGCTATCCGTTGGCTGTAATGGGAACCAATGGCACATAGCAGCTGGTCAGCCATGCTCACAGGCAGGCATTTCTAGTCAGAACTCAATTCCGTATCTTCTAGTGCAGAATGGAAAAGGTTCCTACTGTACCCAAAACAGGATGAAGTCTGGGGGGGGGGAAAAAAACCACCTGCATTGGGATCATGGAAGGAATATATAGGTAGGTAGCATGCAAATGGTTAGCTGGTATTGGGCTGAGTCTTGGCTTTGTAAGGACCAGCATCCCATTGACAGCATAGGCTTTTATTGTGAGGCATGTTTGTGTACATGCTCCCCATATAAGCTTAGTCGCTTTTGTGCTGTGGCCTTCCCCCCTCCCGCCATCCTCCCATACATAAACTGCCTTGGGCTTTGACACTAACAGCAGTCCAAGTTAATCAAATTCCAGAAAGTTTCCTCTTCTGCGTGATGTTTCACTTCAGAGCAAGATTTGGGGTATGAGAGACTCGTATGGCATGTGCACAATTTCAGGGTAAGAACAGGGAAAATCAGGACAGACTCATAAGTGACCCAGCTAACCTCTCTCCCTGTACACAACACTTGCTTTTTTCTTCAATAAAGTCTCTTTCAAAGCAATCTCAAATTTTCATCAAAGAGATTTCCAGTGCACTCCCAATGGGTTTACATAAATCTTGCTGTTCTTGCTCTTTTTTTCTTTCACAACCCCCCCAAGTCCTTGGGTTTCCATTTCTTTAAATCTTTTATCCTTGGGTTGGTACCAATGGCAATACGGATTACCTATCAGCACCTCCACATATTCCACAAAGTCCTTTGCCTGTTCTCACCCTGCAGTGCTTACAGTCACAGATGTGATGAAAGAAATTTGAAAGGCACAGCTAGGCAATCCTGAACCGGGCTCAGTGCATTCCCCTTTTTACAGCTTATTGCTTTCTGGATGTTTCTTTTGACCAGTCATCAATCATTGTGGTGGTAACTCTGAAGTGATTCCTGAAATATCTGTTCCTCTGATAAAAGTTAACAATAGCACATACAGTATGAGAAAAGAAAGGCACTTTGGGCTTCAAGTTAAACAAGTGCTTTGTTCTGACTCCGGTTTTCTTTTCTTTTTTTTTCCTTCTTTTTTTTTTTTTTTAAAAAAGTAAAAGACTTTCCTCAGCAGGACCCCACTAGTTAGCCTAAGAGAGACCTGTGTGTGCATAAGTGGCAATCAGAAGCACCAGAAAAACAGGATTGAAGACAAACGGAGACACATACAGTCTCTGACAGAAGAGCTCCAGAGAGTGGGAGAGGAGAGAAAAGCAGGACACCAGCTTAGAGTTTCCTTTCAGTCTCCAAATCTTACCTTTCTGAGAAGTTTTTTAAAGAATGCTCAACTTTAAAAGCCTAGCGAGCTCAGCAACAAAGGCAGATCAGCCTGGCTGATGAAACAGGCCCTCAAAACCTGTATGTAATCTTTAAAAAATCAGAGAAGTGTAAGAAGCTCCAGGCAGCCAGGCTGTGCTTTCTAGGGGCTCGGCTGCACGGTGCGAGAGCGTGCCGGTGCCTCTGCGCTACTGCCTGCCCTTGCATCCAGGGCTGGTGGGATGGCTGGACACCGCAGTATTTTGAATTACCTTACATTTCTGTCAGGAGGTGCTACAAACCTAGGTCTTCATTTAAATGCTTCTCCCTCTGTTTGAGTTACATTCAATTTTTATGGGGTGGGAGTTAGAAGTGTGTAAAAACAACTCTTGTCTTTACCCTGTTTCTGCACTGGTAGGGCTCTTCCAAGAGCTTTGATTTGCTCCTTTCCTTTGCTCGGATTATTTCCATTTTAAGGCCTTGTACCCTTAGAAGTGAATCACCCTTGTAATTGAGTGGCAAGCTGTGAATCTTCCTCCGTTCTTTGATTAACCTGGTCCATTGATCAGAATCATTTTTGGGAAGCTCTGGAAGCTTGTGAGTCTGACTCTTGGAGTTTAAGATGTTACCATGCTTTTGATTAACTTGAATAAAAGAGTGCTAGCAGGATTGATGGTTCTTTTGCTCCAGTAGTGACACTGACAGTTCATTCTTGTCCATCAGCTCTACGCTTTACAGAGAACTTGCAAATGAAGAAGTTTATTTGTCACTAGTGGATAGAAAGGCAATGGAAATGGGTCCAGATTGGTCAGACTTCAGTGGCTGTTTTCAGCAAAAGGCAGGAAGCTCAACAACTAGCTCTGAGCTGTGAAGTGAGAAATCTGATTTTTTTGGATGCTGAAGGAACAACCTATCCATCTTTAACTTCTAGAGTAAAATTAATCTCTGGTGTAAATCTAGTAGTTACATCAGGGATTGAGTTAGCCACAAGTTTAGGAGAGGCAGCTCTCAGTGGATTGGCATTGCATAAAAGTTTCCCGTAGAGCCCAAAATAACTTATCTATGAAGAAGTTGGCAGGTTTTGTAGTTCTTTAAAAGTTCAGACTATCTTATTTTTTGTTGGTAACTGTTTATTCTGCTTGTCAGAGTGGTCTTCCAGACCACATAGATTCTGTTGTGGCAGTATAGTATAAAAATATGTGGGTAGAAAGGCTTACTCTGCCAATATTTCAATGTAAAAGAGCTTAAGCTTATAACAGATCTGACATCAAAATGAACAGAGGAGTAGGTTTGATTCTGGTTTTGGTTCAAACCTGAAAGTCGGAACCAACACTATCACAGTTACTCCGATGTCACTATACCTTCAGAAAGATGTCAGCTAAGTAAAGCAAGAGGGGTGCCTGGACCCTCCATGGTGCAGGAGGGCTGAGGTTGGGTTGACTGGGCTTGTTTGGTCTAGAGAAGAGAAGACTGAGGGCACATAATGTAATAGCTTCCAAATAGGCAGAGAGGAAGAAAATTGTTTGCTCATCAAAACCAAGGATAGGAGAAAAATGGGCTTAAATTGCAACTGGGCAAATTTGGATAAAATACTTGAAAAGCTTTCCCAAAGGCAATAATGGTAAATGACTGGAAAATGTTTGGGTATCATGGACTGTTCCTTGCTGGAGGCCTCTAGGAAGAGTTTTGAGACACGTCTGTGGGCAGTAACACAGGTACAGAGGAGTCCTCCTTGGGGCAGGAGGCTGGAATTGATGACTCCCTGTGGTCCCTTCCAGCCCTATGACTTGGTGACTAGCAGAAACCCCAGTAGTGTGAAAGCAGTGAGCCTGGTGCAGGCTTCCTTTGCTGAAGTGGGATAAAGGAGAAAAGGCACTGGGGCTTGATTTGTATTCCTTCTTGTCTGCCTCAAGGTGCTGACAGTATATATTTCCTGCATTAAGTAGGATGAGGAGGAAGGGACCGATACAAGAGAGTCTTAATTCCGAGTTCTTAATTTCAGTTACCTGCAAAAAAAGGTCATTTGAGCTTAATACATGTTCACTACACCACACATTACTTTTTAGTAGCTTTAGCTAAATGTAATGCTCTAGGCTGTGTTATGAAAAGATCATTTAGGATAAAATTTAGGTGGTACATATTTTTGTTTATTTGCACAATCCCAGACACCAATAATTAGACAAGTGTGATTTCTTGCTCAAAAATGATAAGCCGGGGAAGATAACTGCAGGCATTTCTGGGAACTCTTGAATGGCAGTGCCATATGCTGTGCTTATATTGGAACAGAAAATAAATACATTTCCTTGCCACATTTTGCAGATTATTTTGGGTGATAAGCCGTGGGAGATGGGTAAATGACTATCACTGGTTAACTCTATCGAGAGTAGTACAGGAACTGTGCTCGCTGCCCTGGGGAGGGAGTGCACTGGGTGCCCTTTCCAGTCCTTTTTTCTGTGCTTATCTGGTACTAGGTTGTGGTGTGGGTCCAGGGTTACCACTACATCTACCCATTGGAGATAGGTTTGTGGGGGAGGGTTGGGCAGGCTTATGGGCAGGATAAAGGCTTTAATGTCTTCCTCTGCTTTTCTGTGCCACCAGTCTGTAAGGCATGTAATTTTGTGTCTCCTGATGCAATTACAGCTCTCTCCCCATCTGTACATCCATCAGCATCTGCTAAGTGATAGGTTTTTGTTTAGGATTTGGGCAGAAGAGATTGTGAGACATGTGTGCATTTGGCTCCATGGGGAGACCTCCAAAGAACCATAACTCATTTTCAAGAGGTCCAGTGTCAGGTCTGGATATGATTTTTGAGGTCGCTATCACCTAACATGTATTTCTGGTTCTGGCATTTAAAAACCCCTGTATTAGTTGGTTATTTCTCCTGTTTTCCTGGATTTCTGCTGTTTTCTTATTGCTGGCCAAGCAAGTTCAGTAACTGCTTGCAGCATGCTTCCTTCAGTAGTTAAAGATTTAGTTGTTCTAAAGATGACTTTTTGTACAATGTTCTTTTTCTTCAGTAATGCATCCAGGTAATACAGATATAAATATTAATTGATTGATTGCATCTTTAAGGCTGAGAGAACAGAATTATGCTGGATTAATTTGGGTCTCTAAATTGTACCATGGACCTTGTACAGTATCTCATTAGCAGACAAAGCCATTTCTCCTGTGTCTTCCAACTCAAGATAAGTCAGGCTTTCTACTATGTACACTCCTTTTGCTTATAGTCTGAGCACCAGATTTACCACTGCCATAAACAGGGCTTACTCAGTGGAGCAGTGTCTACCAGAGGTTAATTCAGTGGTGAACATCCTCTGTACTATGCTCTCAGCAGCACAGAAAATGGAGTCCTTGCTGTGGGCATGGGAGTGGATCATGCAATTTGTAGGATAAATCTGTCCCAGACTTGTACAGCTTGGGAGCTGCCTACTGGAAAGACAGCCCTTCCTTACGGGGTGTTGCAACAGTTGTCAGTACGGAGGGCTGAACCTGTAAGTCCCCAGGGTTTATGAAAGCTTGTTTTTTTTTTTTTTCATAAATGTTTAAACACCAATCTATTTGAGTAGACGTTGAGTTTTGTATTAGATTAGGTTTTACCAAGGTCATCAGGTTTTACTGAGTGGTTTGTGGAAGCTCAGCAAAGGGGGGCATTGAGATATACATGAGTAACCACTAATTTATAGGCTCAGCTTTCTGTGGGTTAGTTTTCTATTTGTGAGATGATTAGAGCCAAAGTATATGTTGGTGTATTAAACAGGCAAAATAATTAAAAGAAATGAAGTTAAAACTACAAGTGTACAGATTATCTTGCCACTGGGTCTTTTGTATTGCCTCTGCAAAAATTTTGTCAGCTGTACTTTCTGTATTGTATTTCTTCCACTACATTTGACTGGAGGGCTGTCCTACAACAACAGGAGAAGCAGAGTGGTTGCTTTCTATGCAAGAAATGTTCTGTTTTTAAATAGAATTTTCAAGAACTGTAATATCTTTTGTAAATGAAGGAGCAGTTTCTTCCTGAAATAAAGCATTGCTTTTTCAGTCAGCTCTAGTTTTTGTGCCTAGATGCGAGACAACAAAGGAAAGGTCTCTGCAGTACGTTACTCATTACTGTGACATCTCACTTACTATTAACCAAACTTAGGTGTCTAATCTACAATAGATATTGTCGCTCCCTCAATACTAAATGACAAGAGAGAAGCACCTGAAGGGATCGGTCCATCTAAAGACAGGTTTCTAAGATAAAATGGCTTCTAAGATGCAATTTGCTTTTGGAGGTGTTTCTTTCCAGTGACTATAGACAGAGCTCAGGTAGCTGATTAAAAGTAAATGCCTACATTTAAATGGTTAGTATCAGTTGGATAAATCCAACATTATGAAAGTTCTCCCTTCTGGGAAAATGAAAATAAACAAACCCATTTCATTTAAACTTCCTATGAGAATTGTGAGCTCTGAGCAAAATCAAAGTGTAAGCATTTGTTTGAAATGGTATTTGTTCTGGAATTATTTTGCAATGCCTCTTTTTCCAGTGTAATATGAGCTTTCTGTGGTGCAGTATGTGAGAGAGAGCGTGAGAAATCTGAGTCATAATGAGGACAGGAAGTAACTCGGTTGGTCTTTTTTAAATAAAACATTGAAGTGGCATATGCAGGGTCACACACTTCTATATTTTGGGTTTTATATGTGTTAGTGGTGGAAAAATTAAAGGATGCTATGGAAAAAGACTTTTTGTTTAAAAGCAGAACCCCCTAGTTTTCTTCCATAGTGGTTTAGACGGAGATTTTTCAGCCTGCCTTATGGGTGAGAGTCTTGCGTCTCTGGAATATGAGTGCTGTGGTGTGTGTTTTGTTTTAAGGTATAAATTCAGGCATGTGTGACTGACTTAATTTGAGGAGTAGGCAAGGAAAGACATCATCCATCTGGGTGAAAGATGACAAGCTCTGTGTGTTGTAGGTCTGAATGTTTTGTTTGTGTCTCTTGCTTGGTCTGTGGCTTCAGAAGAGCGCGATGGCTCTAGAAGGTGATATACATCACCTTGCCAGCCTCCATTAATGAAGAAACTTGTTTGTGAGCTCATATGGGTGATGACACAAGCCAACAAGCAGGGCACTGAGTGGTTCAGACAACTTGCTGGACTTGAAATGAGAGAGAATACCCAGAGGGGCATTTCGCATGCAGGAACCTTTGCTCCTACATTAGGATTATGGAGAAAATAAGGCTGCTCTGTAATCTGCCATAATTGCAACAAACCAGGCTAGCAGTTCTTCCCAGCTTTCATCCTTTTGTGAGATGCTTCTTTGCTTAGCAGAGACACCATGTCCATGATGCATGAAAATAGAAGTGTCATCAGGCTCCTCTGTGGCTGTTGTGCATGTGACAGACCTATCAGAATGCCTGTCTGTAATAAATGTGAACCGCAGACAACTTAATTAAAGAAATAAAAGAAAAAGAAATGCCAACATCGGGGCAGTTTGATGCTCAGCCTTAGTGGATGGAGCTGAGGGATGTTGGATCTCCCGTTCCACATAATTGTATAAACAGACTTCATCGTCTCCTCCCCAAGCAGGTCCTCTGAAGGTAGTGTAGATGAGTGAAGCATTGAAGGGTGGCAAACATACCTCTTTCCATCTATCTCTTTTTTTTCTTTTTGTAATGAATAGGGGTGTTGTCAGCTGCCTGCATTGTGTTCATCACTGTCAGGGCTGGCAGTGTAACAGATAACTGGATGGATTCAAGGCCACCCAGGGAATGGAGCCTGACAGGACCTCATTCATCACTTCCATTTCAGAGGTCTCTATGGAAGAGCTGGCATCAAAGAAGTAATCAAGGCTCACAGGGCCATGTGGGGGTTTGGGAGGAGTGCTCTGCATTGCAAACAAACTGAGCTGTCAAATCTGTTTTGTAAATGAAGTGTTTTTCTGGAGACAGTGTGTTTATAACTGTCACCCTAAGCGTACTCCCCATAATATACATCTACTGTGGCAGCCTAGGGCCACAACCTGGTCTTTTCCCAGCTTCCAAATAAAAGATTGCAATTGCAGCAAGAAGTTAAAAAGGTGCGTGTGTAGGGCATTTTAAAGCGCGGTTCATCCTTAATGGCTTGTTTAATCAGATACCCTCTCTATCTTCAGTTCTGGTTTGGGCATTCAGGCCCCATTCATCTCACGTAATTGGCCCAGCAAGTATGATGCCTTGCCTTTTGCGGTCTAGACACACGGTGCAATTTGCCGCTGGCTGTGTGGACTTCATGACAGTAAATGAGTCTGCCCTCAAGATAAAACATCCCGTTAATATGGGACAAAGGGGACAAAGGAGAAGGCATTTGTCAGCAGTGAGAGCCTAGTATTGATAGCCCTCGTATATGAGATCATGCCAAGAACTTTAGGTTTTTAGAATAAGAATAGGTGAGCCATCTGCTCCGATGGGTGTCTGCTCGCCTGTCAGTCTCTTGTGACAGGGAAGATATCTAGCTATCTATACATAAAGAATTCAAGAAAGGAGGAGTTCATGAAAGGAAGTCAGTCTGTGCTAAACTTTTAAGGTAACATTTGCCTTGGTAGTTCTTCCTTGGTATTTTCTTCTTCAGTTTTGCTCTTAAAGCTTCATGTGCAATGCCTAGCCAGGTATGTGCTGTCCTCTGGCAGCTGAAGCTGTGAAGGGGCACCTCATCCTCTAACCTGTTTGTCCTACCACTTCACCCGTGTGGGTTGTTCCCTGGAGATGAGCTTACCATGCTGCTGACCCAGTGACGATAACCACTTTGTTCAGGAGAACAAACGTACTTGGGCACGGCAATCTGAGCGTATCCCTGTTATGTGATTTTTTGCACACAAGATCTAGACTTGTCCTTGATCCCTCAGGACATCAGATTCCTACTGAGAACATGCACAGTTTAATGTGAACTTACCTGCTCTAAACTGGCAGGGTAGAAACTTCCTATTGGATTACCATTTTTCTTAAGTACTTTAAAACACTTACTGTGATATATGCTGCTTAGAAATTATGTGTGCGCTAAGAATAGCTTTACATAATACGCTGAATACTTTCTTCTAAGTTGCCAAGTTTTCTTCTTGAGGCAGCAAAAGCTTAGTAAATCCTAGAAATAATACTGATTAAATGCAGCTTTGGGTGACAGAATAAAACAGCCAGAAGTTGTGCAAGGCCTTTCCCTACTTTGGTAGCTTGGGTTACGATCAGTGTTGGCTGACTAAACAGCTTTTAAAGGCTGTCCTATGGCAAAATGTTTGCCACAGCCTGAGAAGGGTTTCCTAAGATGACAATGATCTTTATTTGTATAGCACCATGCTACAAAACCACCATTGGAAAACAATCCCCTCCAGGGTGACCCACCAGCTGCTTAACAGCAGCACTACTGTGTGAATAAAATAATAAAGCTATTTGGAGAGGAGTTAATGGCTGCCATCGAGCAGGTTTTTGAT
Organism: Fulmarus glacialis; assembly: GCF_000690835.1. Classification (NCBI taxonomy): domain Eukaryota; kingdom Metazoa; phylum Chordata; class Aves; order Procellariiformes; family Procellariidae; genus Fulmarus; species Fulmarus glacialis. The sequence goes on from NW_009232477.1 coordinate 27,732, forward strand.
CAACAGGCAGTTGTGGGTTTTGCTGAAGGTGATGGGAGTCCTGAACCCCTTTGTTTCCCGGAACGTGGAGGAAGCAATGCAACATCCCTCTGCGCAGCGAGTGCTGGAGGGAGCAGCGAGCTCTCCTTGGCAATGGGCCAGGGAGCAAGGGGTGCCTCGGATGCTGAGGATGCAGGTTGATGGTCAGGTTAAAGAAAGGGGTAAAAAGAAAGTGATAGATGGAAAAGTTAGCTAATGTGAGTGTGTGTTGGGGGGTGGTCCTGTGTCCTGCTTCTGTGTGCCTTTGCAGCCAGGGGTGAGCTGACATGGCTGAGAGCCGGTAGTCCAGGGGGAAGGTTCACGTTCAGATGGGAAGTTGATTGGGCCAACTCAAAAACCAGGGGGGTAACACTATGCTTTCTAGCATCAGGGAGGTTACAGAACCTCACCCTAATATATGCTAGATGAGGGATTTCTGTGGGAGGTGTTGCAAACTCAGAGCAGGGGTGGGGAGAAGGAACTGGTTCTCTTTAGCTGTGTCTGCACACCCCAGTCTCATCCACCTCAGAGCTTTGTCATTGAGCTCTACTGTGCGGGATTGTGTTAACGCTCTTTGTAGCCAAACGAGGTTGTAGCAAAGAGTACTTGAGTGCATACAGTTCCACCTTGCAGGCTAAGAAACAACCTGACAGGTCTTGCAACGTGAGCTAGGTTCTCAGGCCAAAGGGTTAACAATGATCTAGCCCCGTAAAGCGGCACAAAGACCATTGGAGCGATGGAGTCTGAGCAGGCTAAATTAATGTGAAAAGTGTTCTGAGGTTATACCTGTCGCAGCTACCTGCAACTTCTCCTTCATGTTTCTTTTAGGAGTGGCACCTCTAGGGACAAGTCATCACCTGTTCCTGAGTGGTGGAAGGATGCTTCGGTGCAGGGAAGGGCACACTGCTGACCAGACTTCCTCCAGAACCTGACCTGTTTCCTAGAGGTAAAATCATTCACGGTCATTTAACTTTACTAAGTCTGATCGTACATAAACTTCAGTAGTCAGCTAGTGAGAGCGTAAGAAGATTTAACAACATGTAGAATGGGAATTTTGATCAACTGAAGAACCACTTGCAAAATTCAGGCACATTTGGGCTTGGGCCTAAAAGTAGGGAGTGTGCAGACCCAATGTTATAATTTAGGACCATCTTTTGTTTACAGATGTATTTATTATTGGCATGTTAACTTCAGGAATTTGCTATGGCACAGTGGAAGTCTGTCGGTGAGAATCACTGTGTAAAATAATGAGTTAAAGTGAGGAAAAACGAATGTCAGATAAATTTGGGGACAAATGAGGGTCGGGGTGGGGAATCATGAGTAGATTGAGAAAGAATGTTGCAAAGCAATATTGGGTCTCACAGTGAAGGACTCTGATTCCTAGTTAGTAGCTTCTGCGACCGCTTTGTTAAATGAACAGTTCTGTCTGGACCAGCTGCTATACAGTGATGGAGCTTTAGACAAGGACACTGATGCCATTAAGACAAATGATATGGTCATAATAGACTGCTGTAATAGATAGATATCCCATTCAATTAAATGATCAGAAGCAGAGAAAAAAATACTAATTTGCAGTTATGATGCTATTTTTATGTAATCTGTGGGTGCAACATTCTAACTGCAATATGTACCCTTAGTTCCATTTGCCACATGAACATGTCTTTTTGGTATGAATTATTGGATTTATTGCTACAGAATTGTTAAGAAATACATGTATTTCATTTTATTCAACATGCTTGGTCCTGGAGATGTTCACAGAATGTGTCAAGCCATGCAAATCAAGTCAAAATGAATATAGTAGAATCAGATGTCAGAATTTGGCTGTTAAAAAGAAAAGCTCTCATGGAGAGAGATCTGGATGTGCATGTGGGCCTTGTCTTGGGACTTGAAGATGGGTCTGGCTCTGGCTATATCCCGTTGCCTGGGAGCAAGGTCTGGAATTGAGGGTGCTTCATGGAAAACAGCTATCCCAACCACGCAGTTCCATGGAGAACATGGAAGCAACATCCTCAGTATATAGCAAGAGGCAATCGTTGAAGGGCATGGGAGCCCCACAGCTGATAAGTGCCTTAGCCTTACAGAGTTCAAAACCAGTATGATGTTATGGGTCAGCTAGCATGCTTGTCCCTCAAGTTATGTACCTGAGAAAATAAAAATTTCAGTTGCTTCCCTAGCAATTGGAAATTTTCCTCTATAAAGAGCCAGCATTCCATTTTAGAATCCATATTTCCTCAAATGTGCCCCCTAATGCTGAGATCAGCTATGCTTAGATAGAATTTAAGCCAAGAGAAAGGTGAGGACAAGGAATTGCGGATCAGGGATGCACTGCTCTGAGGTTGTGGAGGAGAGGGAGGAAACCAGAATCTTTGCTCCTCTATTGCAATAGAGCCAGAAACAGAGGCACAAAACAGAAGCAGCAAGCTGTCAGTTGCCAGCAACTTGTTACTGCTCTGGATTTGATGTTTATGGTATGGGGACTGGAAGGGGGAAAAGGCAGTCTGTTTCTCCTACTACAGAAGGTAGAGCTGATGATGTTGAAGGTCATGCAACTTTATAGTTTCTTTATGAAGTAAACAATAAGCAAGCAAGTAAAAAAAAAAAACAAACACCTATCATTAAGAAAACAAAGTGCAATTTAATTGGCATGCCCTGTTTTTAATTAGTATGTAAGATTGGCTATGGTGGTGAAAGGGAAGTGAGAAGGCTGGATAAAAGTTTACTGGGGTTCAACTATGAGAAAATGATTATGATAGAGCACTTAAAGCACTTATAAGTAACTAGAAGCAATTCCTTTTGATAAACAGTATATCACAGATCTACAAAATAGGAATTAATGGTATCAGCTGAAGTACACGTCATCAAAGGGGTAATAGAGTTGTTTACATTTCCTGGGATCTGTAATTTCTGTCTGTAGCTGAAGAAACACCAGTAGATCATAAACGATAGTTGCAGAGATGGTATTTCTGCTATAATTCATTTTTCTGATTACGTGGCTGAAACTCGCCACTCCTTGGAATTATGTCTGTCAAAACCAGGCTTAGCTGAAGGAGGCAGCTGTTGTAGGTGGTAACCGTCTTTGTGGCTTTCATAAGAAGTCTCCCTGCTCTTACCCTGGTGGTGGTGTGCTCATGCTTCCCATAGGCGCTGTCGTGCAGCAAGAGAACAGTCATTTCTGCTATCGTGGCTTTAAAGCCAGCTGAAAAAAGGGTCAGAGAGGGTGATGCTAAACCCCTGCTGCCCTTGTTGTTAGTGGTGCCCCGGTGCTACGTCAGGGGAGAATTGGGCTCCACGCTCTCGTTGTTAGTGGTGCTACGTCAGGGGAGAATTGGGCTCCATGACAAAACGTTGCCGGGAGTGCTGGGAAGGGGTCTGCGAAACAACGCTTTTGATGTCTGTAACCAGAAGTTACACCAACATGCAAAGGATTTCAGGTGGGCAAAATTGTGCCCTGTATAGCCTTTGACCTTTAGGGCATGGTAAAGCTCCACGGTCAACAAACCCCCTGCGTGACTGCACAAGCTCTGTGCCAGCTTGCAGGCTTTTGTCAATGCGTGTGTGCCAGCAAAACCTTGTTGGTATAGAGTAGCCGTGCCACTGTGTGTCAAACCTTTTCCTCCTTGCCTTTCTGATGTCTTCCTTTTTAATGTTATGGTATGTATTGATCCTCCTTCCTCACATTGGCTTTCACCAGAGGCACAGAAGGTGGATTAATTTAATCTGTATTTATATGATGGTCCAGTAGAGAGACCATCTGAGGCTGGACTCTTAAATGTGGCAGTGGCAGCTAAATAATGGAAGGTGGTGGCTTGAGTATCTGTGACTGAGGGCTAAACACAAAACTAATATGTAAGTCAGCAGCAGGACTTGTACTAGCTCTCTACTCTGCTGCAAGCCAAGGGCTTTTGGACCCTCAGTGCAGCAGTTTGGAGTAGTATCTCTGGCTGTCCTGGTTCAGGTTTTTTTGAACAGTTTAGTAAGAGAAAGCAAAGTATTGCTTGTGGAGAGAATGGGGAAGGAAGAGAAGGCAGAGTTATAAAAATACTGACTATTAAAAAAAAAAATCATCCTTATGATGGTGGGGGGAGCACATTCAGTAGAAGAGGAGAGATGGGGAAAAAGCTGAGACAAAGCGTGTTTCAATGCAATGGCCTTAAGGTGCTCCGTGTGTACAAGGTGATAGCTGTATCCTCCGCTGTTAAGCACCATGCCTCTGAGTTTTTGTCCCTAAAGTTGCTTATTGCATTATAAAGAGGGAGTCCCCTTAAATTACTGCCTAAATAAAGTCAGTGCAGCTCTCCTGTTTCCTGATATTGTGTTTTAAAGTGCTCATAGCTAGTGATCTGGGATGCTGCAAACATGATAGAAATAAAACTGGACTCAGTGGCTGAGAACGTTGACCACTCTAAAGAAAAAGGAAAACAGGCAAAACAAAGGGTCTGGAGGACTATGAGCAATTGAAAAGAGGCAAAGCGGGTTAAGGAGGTGCTGTTCTGTTGCAGCAAACTGTAAAGACATTGACTGAGGGGTATGGATAGGTCCTGTCTCTGCAAGGTTCAGAGGGAAATTTAGGACAGAAAAGAAGAATAAAAAAAGGCGGTCTCAGCCAAGTTGTCCTAGGCATCTTGTCACTTAGGTACTCCAGGGATAACTATGAAGGGCTTCATATGCTGTCAGCAAGACCTTGTATCAATACGTGTTGTATTGGCGTATTGCCAATCCTTTCTGGATAGTGTGGAAGTTGACGTACACAATTTATAAGTGCCAGGAGAGAGACCTGGATTTCTAAGTTATACTTTTCTGCTAAATAAAACTCTTTTTCCATTAAAATTTGTGGTTGCGACCATGTATTATAGGAACATAAATATGGGAACACAGTGAACTGGACTATCAATACATTTCATGGCAACGGTGACATCATATCCCACATGAATTTTGCTCTTGTGGTTTATTATGATAGTCCCAGAACCCTGGGAAGTATTTATGGTCTTCACAATTCGCCAATTATATTTATAATCACTTAAAAGAGTCATTTGTATTTGGTAAGAAGGTGCCTTTTTTTTGATTTATTGTTTTTATTTCTCCACACTACACTTCGAGTTTAAAACTGAAGTTCAGCAATTACTTTATAACTGTTTTTCTGTCATGCACCCAAATAGGATTCGCCTTCCTTTGCAGTGAGCTGTTTGTTAGTATCCTGAGCAGGTCTGAATGCTCTGGCAGTGGCTGTGCTGGGGGGGAGGAGGAGGAGGGTGGGTTGGTTGGTTGGTTTGATGCAATCAACAGTGTGTGAAAGAAATATTGCATGCTCAAGGTCACGCCTGCATCTCTACATCACACAGCACGAGCAGTGTCATTTGAAATCTTACATGACAGTTGAAGTTGCCAGAGCTGAAAGAAGAGGCTTCAGAATAGCATTGGTTCAATTTTATTCCTCAGTTGCGAAAGACTTCTCCACTTACGAAACCCTTCAGGCCTCCCCTTCCATAGCTGGCTCTGTGTTGGTCCCCCAGCAGGCACATTGGGCTGGTGATAAGCTGCTTGCCTTGGGAGTGCTCACTGAGGCATCTTCCGACTGTAATGTAACTTCAAATAATTATGGAAGTGCTCATTTTCCCATGCAGCTGCTAAGACCTCATTTAACCCTGGGCTCCAGCTCTGTGGGACACTCTCCATCAACTTCAGTGAGTTTTGCATTAAACCCTCACCTGTGTAGGTCCACTTTTCTCTATTTGAATGATTTTCTTTATTCAGAGTACATTCAACTAATTCACCCTTTGTCTTTCTATGGGGTCACTGTCAAGGTTGGCCAATACTGAACTGAATATGATAATTTGCTACTGTAGTACGTGGGATAGGAGGAAGTGTAGTAAATGAGGGGAAACGTGTTTGTTCTTGGAGAGGAGTCTTCTCACTTGATGCTAGAGTAGCCATTGCTCTGCTTACATTCAGTGTGACTTCTGGGAAAGAAATGAAGCCCTTCAAGGAGGTTTCCCCCCTGAAATCAACAATAAAGAGTTCCTACATTTGAAGAATAGGCTATAGGAAAGGGGCATAAATCAAGCATAAATGGGATGTGGGCTTAACCCCTTAGTTTGAAACCCAGATTAGCAACCGATTCTTCACCACAGACGAGTTTCCTGGCAATGCATGGGTGGAATCTCCATTAAAAAAAAAAAAAGAAATCTAGAAAAAGGAGAATAATTTTTCTTTTTTTTGTATGTATAGCTTTGCCATGTCCTGTTTTCCAGCTGCCCTAGTGCCCACTGCCTCTGAGAGGACAGGTTTTTTCAGTTCAGCAGATGTCCAGGGAGAGGGATCATGCTTTGTTTCTTCTTATACAGACTTTGTTCTTTCTTATGCTTTGAGCTTCATGACTGGGCTAGTTGCACTTTGATTAAAAAAAAAAAAAAAAAATTTGTATAGGTACAAAAGGTCTTGGCGTTGACAAGTGTGAGAAGAAAAGTGTCAGATGGTTTTTCCTACTTCTCACAGATCTGTTCTTTGAGCTGGCAGGCAAAAAGGAAGGCTGCTCTTCAGAAGCCTGCTCTTCCTAAGTAATAATTAAAAATTACTTTGCTGCATTGTATTTGCCTAGTAATTTCGCCTTTCTTAATTCTAAGAGCAAACCCTCTGCTGGCATTAGTGATCCTGAACAGTTGAAGGATTTATACCAAAATCCCACTTCTTAATCTGGAGTGGAGTCTGAAGTGTTTAATGTTTGATGAGGTTTGTTTTCTGAAGTTTGATATCTGTGCCTCTGGGAGTTCAAACAGTGGTGTAGTCCTTTCAAAATTGGGAATTCAGAGAATTAGGTCAAAATGCAGTCAGCAAGTTTTGCACAACTCTTTTCTTCACCTTGCGCTGTCCTATTTAAATCCCTGTAAAGTAGCCATAAAGAGCCTTGTCTTCACTGCTAAAGAAAGGATTGGGTTTTTTGACTTGTAATATTTAATGTGTGTGAAGAATCCCAAAGTGAAAACCAAGGAAGATGAGGCTTGTTTTATCACAAACTAAGCAAAGAAACTTGACCCGTGGCTGGATGAATGGTGCTGATCTCCTCTATTATTTCAACTTCCCTCTGAGGTAAAACCAATTTACTCTACTTTTGCTCTGTTTTTCTGTATGTTTAATTATCCAGAAATACCACTTCTATAATAGTGAAGAGAAAGTCTTGCATGTGGCGGTGACCTCGATTCCCAAAAGACAAAGTTTTCAGCCAAAGTTTTCATAATAAAGGTGACTAATGAATTAAAAACTTTTCTTACATTGGGGACCTGAACCATTGCTGACAAAAGATGCTGGGAATGGGTCTCCAGGAGCTAGTGTAGCAGGTGGCTTAATACTCCACTGAAGGGATTCAACTTTTTTCTTTTTTTTCGCAGTCCTCTATGGAAAGTGTGATTAGCAAAGTCTAAGCCAGCAAACTGACCTGTAGTGAGTGCATAGTCCTGGTTAACCACTGTTAAAATAGCATTACAGATGCAATCTTTGCAGAAAACTTTTTTTTTTTGAAACTTGGATTCTGAATCTCCTTTGCCCCCTTCGTTCTGCATAATAATCTGAAGAAATTTGGTACAAAGATTGCTGGTGTCATGCTGATCATTGGTCTGCATGTGTCCCAGGAGAGCATAGGATGGGCTCCTTTATTTCTTTTTGCCTATTCAAGTCTGTCATTCACTAATTAGCCCAAGCATTTGCCTCACCTTTGTTGCACTTACACTCTTGATGGCTCTTCTGTAGCCCTCCAACATGAGCCTAGACATTTCTGCACAATGTTTTTCCTTATAGCTCAGGCTGACTGCTGTTCCTGGCTGACAGGGCTATTTAGTCTGTGCGCGCTTGGGGTTGCCTAGAAGGCATTGCATTTTGGATCAGAAAAAGTCCCAGAGGGTGTGTAATTAAACTTTAAGGTAGATCAAGCAAACTATTTTCCTTTAGATGCGGAAGAAAGTTTTTGTCAGGAAAAGGTTTTTGGCTAAAACAAACAGATTGGTATAAGCCATCAATGGAAATGAGACAAAAAGATCCGAGATGTTATTTTAAGGATATGTGACTATACAGCTGATGATCTGAGGGGAGGCATCTGTTTTTTCTGCTTATGTTGATTTTTTTTCAGAGTTACGACAACTTCAACGTATCCTGCTGCTGCTCTTGTGGCTCTGACTGAGGCTTTTAATTTAGCAAATACTGTCAGGTTAAGAACCTGATAGCCCTTTTCTTTTGTGCAGGTCTGCCTTCTTTGAGGGCTGCAGACCTATGGCTACTCTGCTCTGAGCCATGATATTAACTCTGCTAGTGCATCTGTACACTGTGCAGTGTTGTTTGTGACTGCTCCTCAAACTTGACTCTCCTGGTCTTTAGGTGATGTAGTTATTGCAATAATGTTTAGGTCATGAGGTATGAAAATTGCAAAGAGGTATTTAAAATTTATTGAATACTATTTTTTTAAAAAAAAGTAATTAAAAATTGTATTTTCTGTAGAAACACAAGAAAATACCAGCCAAATCTTGTTTCAGTGATGTCTGTTGAGAGACAAGATACCAGTTGCTGGGCGTTTTGCTGTGTCTTGGGGAAGAAAAAAGAAAGCATTACAATTTAAGTGAAAATCATAAAACCAAACCCGGTAATGGTTAGTATGTGGACTTCAAAGGTGGCAGTTTTGAATATGAATTTGCAGTCAAAGGGGACAAAATATTCCTGCAACTGATTGTGAACTTTTTTCTCTTACCTTGCTTAACTAAACTGTTTCTAAATGGACGAAATAATTTTGAGAATAAAGGCTTTCTGTTACATATATTGTGCTAACTCCAGCAGATAAAAGGGACTGATCTTACCCAAGGTGTGTGAAATCAGTGTTGGTTACTCCACAGAAGTTACTCCATTCTAAGACCAGTTTTAAGACTAGTAAATGAACTAATACTAAACATTTTAAATTTTCTTTAAATTTGTCTGTTTATCATGTGCGTTTATTCTCATTTCCAGGAATATGTAGTGTAAGCTTTACAGTGTTTAGCAGGAGAAGCTATTACTATCTTAAACTGCAAGGGTAATGTTTTAATATCTGACTACATGTAATTTTTTTCATAATGAGTATAATTACTTGCCTCTGCTCAAGCTAACTTCATTTTGCTGGCGATGATGAAAGAACAGTGCTGAATTCAAAAGCGGCTGCTTCTCAGTTCAGGTTTCTGGTTCTTTGTTCTCTCTCTGAGCGTGGTAATTAGTGGTTTCTTTGCAGAAAGACCAGAAAAAGCGGTGGTAAGGTGAGGGATGTGCAAAGAGTCCACTTGCTTGCTCAGTCTAGAAAAATTTTGCATTTTTTTCTTCCTTCTGGATATTCAACTAAGAAGGAAGCCATACCTTTGTTAGGGTTTAACAGTATTCAAAATGTATTCCTCTGATCTTTCCTTCCTTGAGTGTTTTTGTGCGTTTGCCTTGTTAGCTGTCTCTTCTCATGAATAGTTGATCTGTGAGTAGGTGTGCAACAAAATCCACCTTAATTATAGTGACTTTATCTTATGACAGGATGCTATCAGAACACTTCTAACACAAGAGTTTAACTTCTTTTTATTCTCTGTGTTATCTTGTGAAGTTTCACCAGGGTTTAAGAGAAGATCACACATTTCAAATGCTCCATGCTCTTACAGAAAGAGTTTTAAGTATAAATTAGATAAAATGTAAGTTTTGAAAGTTTTCATGGTAACTAAGTAGTGTCAGCTCTTTCTAGAATAGTTTGAACAGGTAGCTCATGCTTTCTATGATTAGTGAAGTGGCTGGTTAAGTATTCTCAGGTAACTAGTTTCATAATTTTAACCTTGAATGGCCTCTTGTATTAGCTGTCACTTACTCTGAAGTTGTTGTATTGGCAATTACAAGCATTTATCTAGTTTTGATATAATGAAGCTACCACATATAATTCTTTCTTTAAATGAAAAATATTTGCAAATCAGTCTTCAAGAAATTAAGCCACCTTTAAATGTCTAAGGAGCAAATGGAAGTTTCATGTTTAAACAGAAAAAACAATTAGAGGTAATAAAGAACGTCTGCAAGTAATTTCTCTGTGTAAATTATGTTCTTTGATATCAAAAGAAGGAAACATTTTAGAATGATTATAAAAGAAATTATTTTTGTGCAAATTTTATGGGGAATTAAATAAGGCTTTCCTGTGAAAAGCAGAGTCACTTTAACTTAATACTTGAATATCAACTCTGGTGAAATATGGATTTCAACCCAAACACTTCCTTGAAGCATTCTGAGCACAATGCAATTTATTTTAAAAACACAAAAGGGCTTTTCTAAAATGTCTTACTAAATTTGTTTTTCAGAAATAAAATTCTATTTATACCAAACTTATTTCAAAAGTGATTTCTCATCATGCCCTGGTTGTCCATAAAGGAAAAACAAAATCATCTTGTGTTTTGTCCAAAACAGAATTCTTAGAAAATCTATTTGTCATCTGCAGTAAAAGAGACTTATACTGAAATAGACTTTATAAAATAAATGTTAACATCATCTTTCAGAATACACTAGAACAATAGGTAATATAAAATTATAACATAAAACAGAAGTTATCATCTGTCTTAAGAGTTTGTCTCTAGACTGTTTGTAATGGCTGCTAAGTCTCACCCTCTGATGTGTGAGGTGATCTTTAAGAGATAAAGGAGAAATCTCCAGGAGTGCCCTTAATTTGCCTGAGCATTTTGTTAAACAAAATATATAACCACAAGCATCAGCAGAAGATTGCACCATCTCTCACCATCTGTGTATAATTGTAGATATCCTATTAAGAGTGCAGTGGTGGGTGATTACAGGTGGGACTGGAAGCTCCACTTTTTACTAGGGTTGCCTGACATTTTCCATTATAAGACTATTTTCTGTTCCGTTTGATAACTTTCCAGGATTTGAGCTCATTTTCCATGCTGGGTGACTGCCTCCAGCTCTTGTGGTGTTCATTTGTTTAGAGGAACTTTCACTGTTTTGGGTGGTTTTGTTTGTTGTTTTTGAGGAGGGAAAAGCAGAGAAAATGTTTTTCTTAAGGAAATAATCCTAGTGACCTTTTCTCTTTAGAGGCCTGGCCTCTCTTCTTTCCCCGGCCCTTCAGGACAGATCTAATATAGCTTTTTGCAGGGGGTCTGCCCTAATATATGTGAGTGAGGTGTTTTGGTGGTTTTTGTTTGTTTGTTTTGGGGTTGTTTTTTTGTTTGTTTCTTTGGGGGTATGTGGGTGGTTGTTGTTGTTGTGTTTTTTTGTTGTGTGGTGTTGTTGTGTTTGTTTTGTTTTTTTTTTAACCCCAGTGAGAATCCTGCTTGTTTTAGCCATGCTGCAAGCCTTAAAAACCTGGGAGCTCACCATGGCTTTACAGCCCAAACCTCAAAAGATTTGGGTGCCTGGGGGCTGACAACAGCCAGCAGACCCCGAGCGAGCATGTCTCCATCCTGCATAGGGGTGACAGAGCTGGGGAGGCAGCTTCCTCCTGTGGGTGCTTGGGGGATGCTCCCCAGGTCCCTGGCTGCAGAGATGGGGTCCCACTGCCACCGGCTGCATGTCCAGGCTAGGTGCTACAGCTGCCTGCAGGAGTCTCTTTTCTTGGTACTGGGCACAGGCTCTGGGAAGTGAGCAGAGGAAAGGATTATCAAGGGGGTCGCCTCTCCCTTGGCTACTGGGGTGCGTGGCATCCTCATCCCTCTTGCGAGACGTTGCCTGACCTGCGGGTGCTGGGAAGTGGGGGACAAGCCATCGGGTCAGATGCAAAGGGCACAAGTGGCAGGGTGGCAGTGGTACAGGAATAGCTGTGAAATGCCAGGATGAAGGCTCCCCTTCTCATTTCTCATGACAAGGAAACTATGTTTTCTTCCTGAAATCCTCTCTGTCGTTTGTGACATGCTTGCCACCTCCTCAGCAAATGCAGCAGGGATTTGACAGATGATGATCTCTCTGACTCTCCTGCCTGGCTCTCCTGAAGTGACTGTCTATTCCATGCAAGGGATGCACAGTGCACATGGTGGCTGAACTAGTTTTGCCAGCAATATTAATTTTGTGTTTCTAAAGTTGACACTGACTTTTTTTATTTCCCGGCCCATTACAGAGGAATGTTTGGTTTGGATCTGTTGCTAGCCTTGCTCCCTGTGGATAAAGAAGGGACACTCAGCTGCAAGGATGAGAAAAGAGAGAATGAGGAGCACCATAAGGCTACTTACTGTCTCACGGCAACAGTCTTCCAATGAAGCAAGGGGTGTACTTAAATTCTGTTTTCTTTGCTCTTCGTACACACCAACTGCCTGTAATGCAGTGAAATGTCTGGCTAGTTGTGAACTATTCACCTGTCAGTGTAATTCAGTAGCGTTGCCAATAACTGTTAACCTTTCATGCCTGAAGTTACAGCACCTAGAAAATGCAAGCCTAGTTAATACTCTTATTGTACCCATGACTTCATATTCCTCCATGTGAAACAAAATATGCACTTACTAAACCCTACAATTTTATGTTGCTTATTTCCATTGGTAATAGGGAAAACAAATAGTTTAAGTGCGATTACAGAATTGAGTATGCAGCATATATTATTCATGCCTCGCCAGCACTCTCCTCTCCTTCCTTGCTGCGCTAATGTGGCCAGTCCATAAGGTGTGTTATTTGGCAAACAATCTGTCTATGGTCTGCTTGGAGCTTTATCATCTGTATTATATGCTGTTTAGCATTTGTAACGCAGCCAGAAAAAAAAACAAAACCAAACAAAACACAACAGTTTATCCATATGTAAAGGAGAATTATAGAAACAACTGGTTTCTCACGGCATTGGCTGTACCCCAGCAGCATACCCAGCTTGGTTTGTAAGGAGAAAGCCTTGGTACCCAGCCCAGCATCCCACTTCGCCCGCTGCTCTGCCACTTGCGGCGTGTAACTGGAGAGACCTCCGATGGGTTTCCCTTCCTTGAGCGGCTTCAGCGAGAGCCGCAGCAGTTCAGCACCCCGCAGGATCAGTCCCAGCAAGAGTGGTTCTGCCCCGAGTTACACTTATCCTTGCAGTTCATGTTTTTCTAGGGGTGATAAGGGATTACCAAGGAAAGGACTCAACAGGGGAGTAAATAATAAAGGCAACGACTCGCAGGTCTTGTGTACTGATGTGTACAATTTACCTTGCACACTGAACATGTGCCAATTTAACTAGGTTTTTGCTGAAAGTGATTCAGTTAGCTGGTAGCTCAAGTGTGGATGCTCTCCAAGAGATTAAAGCACAGTTAACCCCTTAAATGAATTAAGCTTGCTAAGAGCCAGGGCCATGAAATTAGACCCAAATAGGGAGCTCTTCTAGGATGCCAATGTAAGGAAAATACAGGGAAGCTTATTCCTTATTAGCACACCTTAATTTAAGGCTTTCACACTGCTGGAGCAAATGGTACACAAGGTGTTGAAGTAAAGAAAACAAGTAACAACAGGTGGAGATGATTACTAGCTTTTCATTATCTATTGATGTTTATATTATTTAAGGCTGGTCCCTGATGGTTTGATAAAAAACTGAGAACTTTGTAAATATTTATTCATAATATCTGTCTGATATCTAGAGATAACTCAATTCAGCAAAAGGAGGGAATTTCTTCATTTGTTTCAGGCTGTGCTATAACACAGTGTTGTAATGTGGGTACACTGGACTGTGGGAAAATATAGAATCACAGAATAGTTTGGGTTGGAGGGACCTTTAAAGGTCATCTAGTCCAACCCCCCCACCGTGGACAGGGACATCTTCAACTAGATCAGGTTGCTCAGAGCCCCGACCAACCTGACCTTGAATGTTTCCAGGGATGGGGCATCTACCACCTCCCTGGGCAACCTGTGCCAGTGTTTCACCACCCTCATTGTAAAATATGCTTTTTCTGATTTCTTGTTGGTGCACTGGACTATGGGGAAAACACTCTCCCCCCACCCCGATTTCTCATACTGTTCAGAGCCAGTGAAGCTGCAATATATCTGGGGATTGTTCTGAATGAGAATAGACTGGACATTAGCTCTGAGATGTAGTAATTTAGATATCTGAATAGATATATTTTTAGAGTCAGGAATGTTACTGTTTAGTGGTTATTTTCATACCTATGAAAGGCAAGAATTGAAAAGCTGGCGTACTGTAGCCAGATGGTACGGTATCTTTCCTGCCTAGTGCTGAGTTTCTTTAAAGTGGGCAGAAGAGGCGATCAGAGATGACTCCTTCTTGTGGAGCAGCAGCGTGGGGTGGCCCTGCCTGCCGCTGCCCGCCCTTCCTCCCAGGCCCCTTTGCTAGCACCAGCTTTCTGCAAGGGCTCACCCTCCTGCTCAGTGCTCTGAAGAGAGCTGCCTCTGCTGCCATAGAAGCTGCATTTCCAGTGGTGCTTTTTCACACTGCAGCCTCCATGGGTTCTTGTCTTCAATTTACACAAAAATGCCATGATTTCTGTTTTACCACTTAGAATCATAGAATCATTAAGGTTGGAAAAGACCTCTAAGATCATCGAGTCCAACTGTTAACCCAGCACCACCATGCCCACTAACCCATGTCCCTAAGCACCTCATCTACACATCTTTTAAATACTTCCAGGGATGGTGACTCCACCACTTCCCTGGGCAGCCTGTTCCAAGGCTTGACCACCCTTACAGTAAAGAAATTTTTCCTGATGTCCAGTCTAAACCTCCCCTGGCACAACTTGAGGCCATTTCCTCTCGTGCTATTGCTAGTTACTTTGCTCATAAGTGAAATAAACTGTGCTTTGTCGGCAGGCAGTTTGTTTGTGTATCCTGTGTTTAATTCTTTCACAGACCTTTTACACTGGTGAACTTGCTTGATGATTATTTTTTAAAGCGTGTTGAATAACAGCTGCTTATTTCTAGCCTGTGTAGCAGTCAGATGTGGCAGTTTTGGAGAAAGTCACGTTAGTGTTATTGCAAGTACTGGGAGGCAGGGGCAATGCAGCCCCGCGTGCCCTTTTGCTTACATGGAGCACTGTATCTCTTCCTCTCTCTTTGGCTTTCTTCCCTAACAGTAGCAAAGAGTAATCACTATCTCAGTTAACTGTGCTAACAGCGATCCTCGCTACATATTAAATTTGGATTGCTCAATTCCTTTAAAGTGCTATTAAGGTAATAACAGTGAATATGTAAATAGACTCCTTGCTCAGTACAGCTGCTTCCTCACAGGATACTGACTGGGTCATAGCTGCTTACCTGAGGGATAAAAAGATAAAAAACAACTTTCTCTCTCTTTTTTTTTTTTTTTTTTAAAAAAAAGTATTTTGATACTCTGATGCCAGCACAGCTAAGAATGTACTAGACTGTCTCCTCTGATTTTTCTGAAGCCTCAGCCAAATTGCTAACAAGGTTCCACTAAAATAACTTTTATTCCTGCTAAGGTCAGAAACAGAAAGAAGTAAATTTGGCTTGCAATACCAGTTCTTGATTGAAAAGAACAGCTCACACTTCAGATTTGTAATCTGTTCCCTTTCTGTCTACCCCTTCCATTTGTTTTAACTCAGTTGTTGTGACTTGTCTTGTGTATAAAACTGGTTTTGGGGTATGCTATTTGCACATGGGATTCAGACTTGACTGAACTACAGGCAAGAAAAGTGCTAAAGAAGCAACAATGAATTTGATCCTAAGTAGTGACTTCACAACTGACGTTTTTTTGTGTTAAAATCACCTTCTGCCATTACCCACTTTGATCTCCTTAGATGTTTGCTCCTAACAAAATCTCTACTCATTCAAAATGTGTTCCTGAAAGTATTTCAGGAGTCATTGAATGCCACTAAAGGAAGGGTTAATTTTTTAGATGTTTTTTGAAAGTCGTTTTTCAGATGGATCAAAATGGATTCATCATTATGCATCACAACCATTGCTTCCCTAAAATAAAAATGATTAAATTGCCAAAATTAATCACTCCTAGACTGACTTGCCTGGTAATTTAACTACAGCACAGTCATGGAGGTATGGGTTAAGTGAGTGGGTTTCCAGAATAATGTTTTTTATTATGTCTTTGTCAGTCAGGGCAATTTATTCTGGAATTGTTGTCAGAGGAAAGAGCATGAATAGGGTCACGCTGGAGTATGAAGCAGTCACTCATATCTATCAATCACGGGTCTAAGCACATTTAAACTTGCTCAAGAAGTTCATTCTCCTGCACAGGATTTATCTGATTCTTAATGCAGAAGCACTTTAAATACCAAATTGTATATAGAGCTCCATCCTGTACCTGATTAATCTTTTATGCTCTCCAGTAGCTGCCGTGAAGCTATTTCAAAGAGATTGCTCTGCAGATGGCTTGGGCTGTGCGGAAGAGCCCAGGAAGGGGGTCTGTGCTTCCCTCAAAGGAAATGGGAGTAGTTTGCCATTACTGGTGTTTGGTAAAAAATGGAGGAGGAGGAGTTTGGATGTATGGGGAAAACAGGAGGAAACATAGCAGAGAAACAAACACTGCTTTTGTATCGCATCCCAAAACCTGAATGAGAAGACTCGGGGAATTACAGTGTCGGAGATGAGTTGTTGCTGCTCTTCATCGCAGCTTGATGTGACATTGTCCAGCCTCCTGTGCTTCAGTTTATGAGGCTGCTGGTGCTGAATGATAGTCTTATTAATGCTGACGGGCATGTCACCTTGGGTTTCAGCAGCGGTCAGCTATGCACAGTAGGCATAGCCAGCACCCATGATGGTAACAATGGTCTCCCTCCAGATATACAAGGGGGTTTAAGTCCCTTTAGGAGCTACTGCAGTGGACGAAGCTAATTGCATCACTACTTTCTTAACAGTTGCAGTCGCATCCTGCAGTGATTCCTGTCCCCAGAGAGACTGAGCCGCAGTGTTTACTGCTACCGATGGTTTTCTTCCCTTCTGCTCCTCTGCTGAGCACCATTTGAGCTGTTGGCAGCCCTGTGCGCGAAGTGGGGTTGGGTGAAGAGGGGACACACCACCCTTGCACAGGGCACACCCTGATTGCAGGGGACTGGAGATCAAGCCATCTTTTTCTCTTTCAACTTCTTATGGTCCATTCCTTTCACGGAAAACTCTCCTTCGTTGTTGCCTCCTCCTAATGGCCTCCTGTTGCTGCTTCAGGAACGTGGCAGAGACGTATAAACGATGTGACGTGGTGCGTGATGCCTGTAATGCCATTGCCATTGTAAGCTATAGATTGTCACGCAGAAGGGTTTCAAACTGTGATGGCCCTTATGTCACGACAGAGTGTGACATTTTCCATTCGTGAGCCAGCACTCCCTTCTGAAGTGACTGCTGTTTCAAGCTGAAGGCAAAATGTAAAAATTTTGTTTGTGACTACACATAACTATGGCTGGCTGCGCAATTACCAGTACTTTAACCACTTAGTGGGAGGAGAGGAGGCAAGCAGGGGAGTAAATGAAATAACAGCTTGCTTTTAACATATTTGGACTATTTGGGTATCCTTACGCCATTAATATTTTTATTATTTATTAGGTAGATTATTTCAAAGAGAATTTGTTTCTGTCTTGTCCCACTGGCCCCAGCAGTGAGTGGTCCCTGTTTCCAAGGTGAGGAAGGTCAGCAGCACGGCTGAGTGATGTGATAATAAATGAGAGACAAGAAGATGAACTGCCCGGTCCTGCCCACTCACTTCCATCCTTTAGATGCAGATTGACTCTAGGACATGCAAGGGCTGCCAAGTAGTTAACCTGCTGAAAAAAGAGTGCAGCTGCAATGAATGAACTGTCCTTTGGTGAAAACATCTTAATGCTTCCTTAATTACACCCCTGTAGGGTATGCACATCTTAATAGCCAGCAGTGTCCACATGGAGATGGCAATTCAAACTTGACTCTTGCAAAGTTGCAGAGAGAACAGGTAAATAACCCTTTTACCTAGTTCTTGAAAAGTCATAAGGGAGAAGACATTGAAGTGGATTGGAGAACTGGGGTCTAAAGCGTCTGATGTTATTCTATTACATTTCCTTTCTGCCCCATTGAAATAGTGATGTGTAGTATAAAATTTTCTTCTTACTGAACAGATTCTCACAGATTGTCTATTTGAACGGGAAAGTTTTACAAGTTACTCCAGCACAGCGATACTAGAAAACTGCCTTTTGTGAACAGTCCTATTCCAGCGTAAGCACATCTGCATGAGGAGGCAAATACAACTAGATTTATTAAAATTGCTGATTTTGGCTATGCTGATATCTGTTCCCCCTTCAGGCAAGACTGAATACAGCTGACCAGATTTTCAGCTGAGATGGACATTGTAAGGAGAGGGTGATCACTGAAGATATGTATACTGATTTTTTCCTTTCATATCTCATTGTAATTAATAATCAATATAATCTCCTGTCATGTATTCAAGTATGGGAAAACGGAATAATTTTTGTCTGTTTTTAAGCCCTCAAACTATGTTGTTTGAAAGTGTTTCAGGTTGCAAATTATTTTTGAAAAATGCTGTTGCATAAATCTGTCAAGATTGTGCCTTCAAGTCAGTGGGATGCACCGCTGAGGTAATGACATATTGCCTTCTGACAGCTGGCTAAGTGGCTTTTGAACAGAGAACCGCCTGTTTTCCTGCATCTCTGGCAGTTGCGTGTTAGGCCTAATATTTAGGGGTATCTGGGTCGATAATTAGGTGATGTGTTGAGGATCTCTGCTTTTGTGATGCTTATATGAAAGTAGGGGTGATTTAACCTGGGAGCAAGAGGACATGAAGTTACTGGAACCTAACAGCAAAGCAGATTTTCTGCTTGGACACTCGGCAGGCTGTTTATTTGGGTCCTATGCCTTGGGACCCGTGTACTCTTCACTTTCTTTTACTTGAGGTGCTGCAATACTGGCAAAATTTATTTGGTCTTTTGCACGCTGCCTTCAATGACATGGGACCTAGCAGTATGGATGCCTCTGGGCCCAAGGGTTTGTCGCTGTCTCCTCTCTCTCATTTTTCCTAATTCTCCCTCAGATTCCCAGGTGGACCAGTGAAAAATTGACTTTTTGCTGAAGAAAATGAAAAGCCGAAGGCGGGAAGATGTTTTTGGATCAAATGTTGTCTTTGGGAACACTTCCATTTCAGGAATGTTTTTGTTTTTAAGTATTTACACTTCAGTGCATTTTGAAGTGAAACGTTCCCAAGCGTTTGGATGATGTCAGAATGAAAAGTTTTAAACACAAAGCACATTTTCAGCCAAAATGACTTGCCAAATTTGGTGTTAAAATAATCAGTAGTCTCAGTTGCCTTAAGCCTGCACTTTTCAGGAGCGCAATACACGTGGTTGAAATGTTGCCCAGCAATGTGCCCCAGTACCTTCTGCTCAGCCTTCTTCAAGGGTCTAGCCTGGGACAGTACGCGGCCTTCCAGGAACCTTGTCAGAGAAGTAGATCTGCAGTTTGACTAGCTTCAGGCAGCACTGCAAGATGCTTCTCCTTTGAGCAACTCTCTTCATTATGGGTAGATATCATAGTTTAAACCCTCTTTTTAACCAAATCATTAGTTCCCCTCCTTTGTTAAAAACAATATAGGCATGCCTCCTGCCCAAGTCGGCAGAGTTTTGACCTCAAAAGGCAGAAGAGCCAGGAACTACATGAATATTTCTAGGGACTTTGCTGGAAGATACGAGCTTGCTAGAGGGGTGTATAAGACCTAAACATAAGCAGCATGTATGACACAGTAGTCAGCATCTCTGCTAATATCCTCTGAGAATGAAGAAAAAAGTTCTTCAGGAAGAAGTAGTGAAGATCAATTGAGATCAGAGCAATGTAATTTACAGTCCAGACTCTCCCGGATTTTCAGGGACTGGAACGCGGGTCGTGACTTGGCTCATTTCTGTTAAAGATGATGAGAATGGGTAGGAACAAAGCTTGCATCAGGCTGCAAGTGGCATGCCAGGCTACCTGCTGGTAATATCTCTTGAAGCATTTCCCAGAGGAAAGCCATTGCTGTCAAAAGTTTAATTTTTTTTTTTTTTTTTCTGATCTTCAAAGGAAAAACTTCAGGTAAGTGCAGTCAGGAACTGATAATCACTGCTGAACTGCAAATTAGATTGGAGCAACTCTGAGTGGGCTTTGTAAATTATATAGCTAAAACTGAGAGCTGCAGTAAACCCTTTGAATTTAATCTGAATGTTGGCAGTCATCAGTGGATGAAAGATTTCAGGACATCTGAGCTTTAATTCTTTTAGGGTTTTTTTTGTTTGTTTTTGGGTTTGGTTTTTTTTTTGGGAAATAAGAGAGAGGGAAGGAGAGGCTCCCATCACAACAACATAAAACATTGGCCTTTGGTAGGCTATTCAGAACAGTTGACACATTAAAACAAATGTAATATCAATATTATAATCAAGGCACATAAGCCTCAGAACAGTGCAAGCTCACTTTTTTCCTCTTGACTCATTATTTATATAAATCTGCACTACCATTCTGTGGTGCTTACTACAGAAATACTAGTTTCCTCTGTAGTGCTGGCTTGAATCCTTTTGCATGCTAATGCAATATTCTATTTCTAACTTGATGGTAATAGATTAGCGAATACATGAGGCTATCGTTCCTCTGCTAATGCAATTCCAGCCATGCAGAAAACTTGAGGTTTGTCTTAAACAGGCCAGCTTCTGAGCATTCCTCATATAAAATTCAATTTAAATAATTTCTAATTTAAGTGTCTGCCTTATTTTCTGCCTTTCAGCTTTGGTGCACTTTTCTTCCTTTTTCAGAAAAACTTGATGTTTACTGTTAGTGGGGGAGGATGGAAGTTAGTGCTGTTTGCCTTCTTCAGCTAATTGTTTCAACCTTTGTCATTCTCTCCTTGAATAGGAGAGAATTGAATTATTGTATGAAAGATTGATCTTGATTAGAATAGGAAAGCTTCGGTGCCTTTTCCGGAGACGGAATGGAGACTTCTACATTCGTTTTTGGCTCCTGTTCTTTCTGGCACGCCTGCACAGATGGTGGTGCCATCCAAAAACCTGACAAAGAAATACATGCACCACACCCCACTTATTCTGTAACTCCCCTTGTTTCCGAACATTGGGTGTTTCACATGGGTGGCATTGTGAAACTCTTCATGTACAGCCTGCTGGGCTCACTGAGGGCGTAATATGGAAATTGAGGTGATTTTATTCTTGCTTTCAAAGTGAAAGAGGGGGGAAGAAGGCCATTGTAAGGTCTTTTAAGAGATAAAGTAGGCTGTTTTAATGATGTAATCAAACCAGGTCTACACAACAACTCTTTAACTGCCACAGCGTGAGATGCGCATAAGGTATTAATAGTGCTTCCCTCTGGTCCTTAAGCCCTGGACGTGAAAAGCTGTGTACCTGACTTTCCTTGCCTGGTGACCAGTTACCAAAGTGTTCACGTGAGCACCTGCCACCTGGTGGTTACTGCAGGGAAAAGACTGGAAAAAGAGGAGGTTTTGGAGATGCCTAAGGGTGGGAGATGGCCACAGCACAGCAGGTGCCCCACTGATGAGGTGGGGAGGGAGGGGATGGACTGGGTTTTGGTGTGTGGGACATCCCTAGCACCGGGTGATGCTGTGGCCCAAGTGACCCCCGCTGTCCCGCTTCCTCCCATGGTTGGGGATCTGAATGATCTAGTGGCCCCATGGCCGTGCAGTGCTGCCAGCAGTCAGGGAGGTAGTCCTAGCACAGGAGCCACGTCTATGGTGGTTATTAATTGTTTCTACACTGCCTGGTCCAGAGATGCTATGTCACAAGCTCTAATGTCTTTGGGTTGTTTTGGCAGAATAGGATGGAGATACATTGGGTGCTGCTGAAAATTGGGGTAACCTGGGGATGTCAAAGGGAGAATAGCCCTTCTGAAAAATCTGAATTTTTCAGGCAGAGAGTGGGCACTGCAGTTACAAGTCAGTCATTTAGAGTCCAGCCCTCTCCCCACTTTACTACTTACAGTTTTTAGACTTTGCATTTTTATGGTTAATTTTTTTTGTGATGGATTGCTTATGTTGAGAAAAAAAGGTTTTTTTTAAAGTGTATATCTGTTTGCTTTGGGCTAATCTCAGGATGAGATACAAAAGCTTAGGGATCTGGGAAATAAGACATTAGTCAATGCTATCTTTCAGTTCCTTTATATGTTATAAGCAGATTCACTTCACTTGTAAAATATCTTCATACACTTACATTTTAAAGAGGATTCTCTCTTTGTCTATTTCTATTATTCACAGTGCTTTGATATCTATGTGTCAAAGAATTCCAGAAAAAAATCACCTTAGAGCTGAGAGCAAGTGTGGAACATTTTAGCTCAAAAAGAGGATTTTTCATTAAGATATAAATAAATAAGAGTACGGATTATATTTGAAGCTAGTTCTTATTTATTCAGCATCTACAGCTATGGTTGTGTTTTACAGAATAATGTAAAACTTATCCCTTTGTTTTATAGAACCGTTTCTCTCTGCCTCTGTAGACATCAGTGATTGGAGTGAATAACATTAATTTAACCCTGTCCCTTTTCACATTCATTGAATGTGAGCTTTTCCACTGACTACGGTGAAGCCAGAATCTGTCTAATATGTTTTAACTTGGGTGTCAGACAGAGTTAAACCCGGGTAAAGCTGTTTCCTGCCAGTGCTCTATCATTTTATTTTTACTTATGTGTGGTTCTCCAGCGTGTAATGGGATGTTTATCCAGACTCCCAGGTGCCAGCAGGAGTGTTACAGAAACAAGAGCTGTTTGATCTTACCTTTCCCCTCTTCAGTAGTTTCCTGCCCTATACAAAACATGGTGAGGAAGTTTTCCTTCCTTATGTCAAACTCTAGTCCTGGTGGGATTCCATAAAACCTCTCAGGACAAAGCCCTGCTGAGGGTCTGCTCCCTGGCCATCGACCCTGGGCTCCTGGGGAGCGTAGCCCATGGCTTCCCCCAGCCCCATCCTCTCTAAGTTGATGGAGTCTGGCTCAAGCACTTGCCCTCAGACCCTGGGCTAGGGTATGGTTGGAATAATTTAAAATAAAGTACAGAAATCTGTTTCTGTGCGTAGCCAAAGGAGGCAAGATGCTGTAGTAAAGCTGTGTGGCTCCGTAAGTGCTCAGCTGTAGGTCTCTGGGGCGTTTGCAGAGCTAGAGAGGAAGAGGGCAGCGCTGTTCGTCGTGAACCGGTTTCCAAGTCCAACTGACACGTTGGACACTATGGTAGAAGGCACTTGTGTCGTTACTGTAACAAAAGGCACGCGGTTGTTGGGTGTAGGGGCGCATATGCACATTTTTAACAGGTGAGCAGAAGTCAAACCATACAAGTAAGACCCAGCTAGATGACTTATTGCTGTATGCTTTTCTTAATGAGTTAAGGTAGAATGGTATTGCAAGACTAAGAAATATGTTAAATAATATTTTATTTTCTCATATCTATTAGTTCCTTCAATAAGCTTCTTTAATAGTGTGGATTTTTAACGTTAGACTTCTAACTGGGGACTTAATTTCCTATACTGCCAAACTGTGATTGTAAAATGGCATTTGAATGCTGAATGCTGTAGTTTTAAGGTGTTGTAATAAGATGATTACTTATTGTAATTTGAATTTCAGTACTAGAATTTTTCAGAATGAGTTAGTTATGCAGTTCCTCTTCCAGGTGACCCATAGCACTGCACTGCCATGGCCAGTCCGGTGGTAACTACTACTTTTTTTTCTTTTCTCCCCTCTTCTAAAGCTATCTCTGAGTATGGCTGAGTTGTCTTTCTGGTCCAAAGAACACTAAGAACAACTACAGCTAAACAACTAATGAGCCACGTGGCTCTGTCAACTATTTGAGTTGCCGCTCTTTCACATGATTTAAAATAGAAAAACACATTTTTTTCCTTCTGTCCAATACTACATAAATTATTTTTTTCCCCCAGAATTTTCAGTGTGAGTGTTTTATTTTCAGAGCTTTAGTTTTAGTTTTGCCCCTTACCACTTGAAAATTTGGAAAGTTAAAAGTGTAATTGGTAGAGAAGAAAGGGGAGAGAAAGTAAACATCGTTTTTTCTCTTTTCTAGGGGAAATAAAGCAAATGCCAAGGGTTCTTACCTTTTGTTTCTTACATTACTAACCACCTTTAACTTTTCGTCACTCCTTCAACTTTGTAGAGATTACACAGTGGAAAAGTTAATTTGATTTTTCTTCTGGATAGCTGGATATCTCCTTCAATATTGAAAGAATTTTGAAAAGCTAGAGTGAAACCTGAACAAGCAAAAGATGTATTTGTGTGTTTGTGAAAATAGAAGGCATCTTTCAGTTGCATTCCATATCCTGAGAAAATGGAAGTAGTGTAAAGATGGTATATCTATTTCTAGAATGTTCTGGTCTTTGGGAACCAGTTCAAGATGAAAATCTCCTCTTGAAATAACTTAAGTGAAGCCTCTCTAAAACCAGCATGCCAAAAAATAGATTTGAATGACCCATGGAAAAATTGTCTATTTTTGTTGTGATTTGTTCTGTGGTAAAACTCTGACCCACTCAAGTGAGCAACACCTTACTTGCAGCTGCTGCCGTTGGCTAGAAGTGTTACCGGGGATGTGGCTCTGCATCTAAGACTGACCCAAACCCTTGTTTTTTTGCTTCAGCTGCTGCCACAGATTGCTGCAGCTGCCCAGAAAAAGAGGTAAAAGCAATCTACCAGTCCTGAGGCTTATATCCACAGGCTTGACCCATGGCCAGTCAACATGCAGCCTAATCGGTCTATGGAGGAATGTACTTTGCTGCGTGAGCTGCTGGGAACGCAGGCAGCCTTAACTGTGGTGTGGACGAAGTGGATTTTTGTCAGTCAGGTTTGGTACAGTACCGCATGCCATCTGAACGTGCTTGCACGCTTGCTAGGGTGCTTCCAAAAACTAGCAGGGTTTCAGCATCCTTCCAAAACCAGAATGGCTGTGTTGATTATAAATCTCAATGGCGTATTTCTATGTTCTAGGGGAGGAATTTAAACTTGAGGCATCTTGGTTACTGAAAGACTTCCAATCTCTAAAACGCGAGAGATTTTGAGAATGAAAATAAACTTCCCTGGAGTGCTTACAGGCCTAAGGTCTTATATCTTGTCTCTCAGATGGAGAAGTGGATTGAGGCTTGACTTGAAATGTTAATATCACAACTGAGAAAGCTGCTATATCATTCAGCCTGACTCCAGAGGGAAAAGACCAATCACTTTAGAGTTAAGATGCATGAGCGAGAAAGTGCACATGGGCCAAGAATGATTGACGTTGAGAGATATTTTTTTTTTGCTCCATTGGATGATACCCGAGAAGCTCCCTGGGCTTAGAATAAATAAGGGTCACTGAAGAACACTTCTCAAGGCTGTGGCTGCCACATAATCTATGGGTATGATAACGAATTTCCATACTCTGGAGAATAGGATGCTGTATTTAAACTGTTTAAACCATGAACTGGTTTATACAACAGCGGCTTCCTTTTAGCTAGTGGCAGTGTAGAATGTCTTTTGTAAGAGTCGCTGGAAAGAGTAGGCTAAACATTTAGTAGTTTTATGAAAAATAAGACCAGCAGTCCCCTAATCTCCACAAGCAGCCACCACATAATTTAGGCAATTGAATCTGTCATTCCAGATCCTAATCTGATAGTGCAGTGGGAATCCTGCACCGATACAGCCGTGCATCCAGGGTATGGTCTGGAGAGTCTGGGTTTATTATTGGGTTATGTTCAATAAAACATGTCAGAATGGATTTCTTTTCAGCAGATGATATATAAGCACTAAGTCTGGGTTTTGTAGCTATTTCATGAAATACAGTTGTTCGAAAGTATCTTAAAAAGTTAATGCAGTTAAGATTTCGCTCAGCCAGTTTATGGCGCCTCCAAAAATAAATGCAGTTTCAATAGAATGACATCTCTCATAAAAGCTGTATCCGTCTTTCTTGAAATTCCGTTTTTGAAATGAGAGCTGACAATTGCTTGGACTGTCAAAAATATCTTTGCCGGTTTAGTCTGAGGACAGTCGCTGTGTCACTTTTCCTTTTTAGGCTGCAGAAGGCAAAAGGTCACAGGGAGGACAGTATTTCTCTCCCGTATCAGAGCTTGCATTAGCTCTCATTAGGAAATTCTCTTTGTATTCACATTTAGCTTTGGCAATGCCAGCCGTAGGCTGTGTAATGAATCTGTACAGGGGCTACAGGGAAGGGAAGTGGTGTGGAGGGGAAATGAAACATAATAGCATTGAAGCCCAGAAGAGTCACCCAGTGCATGAGCATTATCTGTCTGAATGAAATTTCTTTAACTGGTAATTCTACATCGGAATGGTATTTTGGGCTTCAGTCATATGGCCAACGATACAGCAGGTTGCTATTCAGACATCAAACGAAAATCAGAACTTTTACCTAGCTTTGGTTGACTTGAATCTCTATCTTAGGTGAATGCTTACTGCTTTTTCACCATATTTCTTCTAAGAATTTATCTACTTTTTTTTTTAAATTGGAAATAGTCCTATTTACAGGTGTTAATGATCACATAAAAGACATTTGCTTTAGCTACTGTGCTAAAGTGACTTTTGAAAAATCTGTTCTCCCAAAGCCTAATTTTTCTAGCATTTTATTATAGTAGTTTGAATCTCAAAAGTTTGAAACACTGAGGCAACTTCTAGTTTGTAAGAAGAAGACAGTATCAAAGTTAAAAGTTGAGTCTGTGCTTGTTTCTCAAGTTCTTCAGTGGTAGTTCCAGAAGAATCCCCTATGATTTCCTATAAAGAGTAAGTTTTTGGAAGGTTTTAATGTTAAGCTCTACAAAGTATACAACTTACAGAATACTGTATTCAGTTTCCCTCATAATTTGGTTTCTACATTGGCATTTAAGAATTTATTTTCAAAATTATGTGCCTGTAAAGGACTGAATAAAAAACCAAAAGCAGGAGAAGATTTTTCACATTTGTTTTAGCATATATGAAAGCATGAATTCAGGGTTCCTTTAATATTCATGATGCTTGCTTCTTCACTGCTAATGCATGAGTCTCAAAATACATAGATTCTCTTTCATGCCTGGATTTCTGATCCTGCTGAGAAATTATTGTGCTGCTTGTGCATCAGAGACAAACACGCATATGTGCATCCCATGAGACTAGGAAGAAAGAGTTTGTGGGTTTTCTTAGCACTCCTAACGCTGTTCAACCCCTCACAGCACCATCCTGTAGATATCATCAGCAGAGGAGGTGGCCAGCTTTTTAGCAGCTATTGATGGGAGGACTTAGTAGCTTCAAATAACCCCAAATTGCACTTGAATTATTTGAAATAGTATTTCTTAGTGGTTTTTTATATATTGAACTCTTCAGAAAGAATCTCACTGATCAAGCATGTAAAAGCATTTCTAAGATGAACACTGTTGGTCCTCATCTTACTAGGGCAAAAATGCAGCCCTTGAGTTATAGAAAGCATCTGAAGTATTATCGCAATGTTGTGATAAATGTTAGCATTGCTTATAAATTTTAATTTTGCTACATTTCTGAAGAGCAATCATATTTAGGAGGAGAAAGCATAATTCCGTGCCCAAAGTCTATAGTAAATTTCTGTACTTTTGATTCAGTTTTGGCATGTTAGTGCTTTTTACATATATTGTACAAAGCATGCCTTTCCTCCTGCCCCGCGCCCCCCCCCAGTCCTGGTGTTGGAAGTAATTTGCCCCAGTTGGACATCAAGCATAAACAGTATGTGGAGTTGGATCTACAGTTCCGCAAACAGAATGTGGACAGGCTAAGAATAGCAGTATCGAGACCAATCGCTTTTGTGTAACATCCTTTGCTGAGCATTGTGTTACAGTGATATATTCAATATGCTCTTTGCCCGGTATTTGAAGCATAAAACCAGGCACTCCCTGGAAGTGGATTTTCTTTTTTGAGATGACAGCCAATTTACAGTAATTAATGTGATAAGGACAGCAGCTGTAGCAGTCTCTAATTCCTTAATCTTAGAGTAAGAGCTAGAAATGGATTAGTTAGAGATAAATATAGCTTATGGTGTTTTCTCCTGAGAAAAAGTCCTTTAAAAATATTGCATTCTTGTAGCAGGACTGGCCAACGCAGCAATGAAAGCAATTTTCCTTTGCTGGAGGGAATTATCCATGCTGGACTGAATGGAAAGAATAAATGTTGGCTTATTTTAAAGATGATGAATAAAATTTTGACTCTAGGCGGTGAAAATAGTGGGCTGATCTGAGAGTGCCTTGGCCCTGGGAAGAAGGGTGTCTATAGGTTCTGTCTAGTGTGGATGAGCTTGCTACAAATGTCAACCAAAGATTAGGAAAATGGAGAAGAACATGTTTGGAAAGTGATGCTGCTGTTAGCGCTTCTGCTGGGGAGGGTTTATTATCTTTCATGGTGAGATAAAACACTGGAACAGGAAGCATCGCAAGTGTGTGATGAAATATGTTCTTAACTGAATGAATTACTTAAGAATATACACGCTATGGTTATTTCAGTGTTTCCAAAATTTGCAAAGAAATTTTTTCTCTATGAAACAAATCATCACTGAATTCATAACTGAAATTAATTTCTGGAATCTGTTTGTTTTATTTAAATGGATTTACTGTGAAAGAAAAGTTCTAAACTGACCGTAGCCAAGGTACTTTGTTAGATACATTTGACTTAATCATCTGCAACCCAAGTGTATTTATACATCTAATCTGGATGACAAGCTAATAGTGCTCTTTACATTTTATGGCCTTTGCTGAGACAGCCATGAAAGCTGTTGGAAAGTGGTTTGACTGTTTCACTGGTATGGATGTTGTCCCCTAGAGACTAGCCTGGGATCGTTATCTCTGACAAATGAAATTAACAGATTAATTTTTGATTGCTGGATGAAGGACTGAAGCAGATCCGAACAAAACATTCAGCAATTTTTGGTGGTTTAAAAAGAGGCCATGATTTTACTAATTGAAAAGAAGATTAGATCCTTAAAAGTTCTGTGCAGCCAACCTGTTTTATTATCCTTCCCAGTAAACACAACATTTACTTTGTCACAAAATCACTAATAATTTAGTGTGCATAGACTTGAGGATAGTAAAGCTTTGTGTTGTTCTAGGTTGACCTTTCTGCCTGATTTAAAGACCATTGTGAAAGAGCTCTGAGGAGAATCCCAACATCTTTCACTGCAAAGGTGAAAGCTTTGATGTGAGCACTGAAGTTAAAGGCTGCTGCAAGGAAAGAATTGGACAGCTAATTTCTGTGTGAGTTTGGCTTGGAATAAAATAAAGACTATATTGAGCATGACTCTGTCAAGTTTTTATGGACGCTACATATCTCTTCTTTTTTTTTTTTTTTTTTAATTAAATTGTATTTGTACAAATTGAGAGCCTCTGAGGAAAATCAGCAAGGTGTGTGGTGCAACTCAGGAGCTTTCTGCATAGTTTAAACTCGGTTTCCTGTTAACTATGTGGGGAGCTTGTCTGTGTCCCATCAGAGGTGTGCTAAATCTTTGAGGAAGTCTTATCTTAGCATTCAGAATAATCTCCCGTTACATCCATTTGCAAGATTTGTGTGCTAGCATTTAGCAAGCTCCATATTCCCTGTATACTGCCTGTTTTCAGGCAGGATGGCTTTTTTGTTGTGGAGTCAGCGTGAAGAACTCTGGGCAGCCTTCGGTTACCTAAAAGTGGCTGCTGTCCTGTGCACGCAGCAATGCGTTTGCGCCTGCCTGGCGACTCTGGGAGGAGAGGTGGATGATGGTGCTCCGAAAGAGCATCTCCTCACCACCCGAATTTTGGGTGATCATAGTATAGGTTTTGCAGCAAGCACTTGTGAAACTATTCTGCCTAGGCAGGATTTGTACCTTGTGTGTGCAGGTGTATTCCCATGCGTTTCCTTGCTGTGTTGGGCCTTTTCTTAGTTAGATTTGGCCAATTTTTTGGAATAAGATATATCATAATTTTATATCTTAGAAGGAAATTGATCCCCCCCCCCGCCTCCCTAATTCCTATTCAATAATAATTTTAACAAAACGTTCAGGAAGGAGTGGTGTATTCTCCTCATTGTTCCCGGGTGCAAGAGGCCCAGCTATTTCTAGCCTGATGATGTTTATGTGAAAAGTTATGAAGCTGCTGTTCTCACTCATGTAATAGTTTCGCAGAAATCAGCTGGACTATTATTGAAGCAAAATACCACTCAGCATGAGGAAGGCTGGTAGGAGAAGGCGATGTGCAGCTCAAAGCTTTAGCTAAGTCTTATAATAACCAGATTGTTTGCTCTCCACAGCCTAAGTGGAGACGTCTGTGCTGTGGCAGAACACAGGAGCATCCATGATTGAAAAATGATGGCATGTGGTGATGTGTATGCCGGCAAGCTCTGAGGATACATTTGACATGGTGTGCCTATTCTGTGAAGCAGCAATGAAGCAGTTAAGATAGATGGGAATCATGCGGCTAAAAATTCTGCATGTACTTTGAAAACTCATCCAAGGTACTTGCAGACCATTTTTATTGCTGTCCCTCAGGATTTGTGCACAGTTTCTGGAAAACACAGTGTACGCTGCTGATAGAGATATGTCTCCTTTTTCTGCCATCCAAATGCCAAACAAAGAGGAGTGGAAACCAAATGGAAGCAGAGTGCTTTTGGTCATGAGCTGAAAAATTTATGGCTGTTTGTAAAAATGCAGAAGAACTTGGTCTGCTGCTGAGAAGCGAAGATAAGAAGTAAAACCTGTCACTGGCAGGGTATTTTGGGGTCGGGTTCAGTCAGGGTGCGTCATTCCCTGGATGCCCATCTGGTGAGTAGATTCCTGCCTAAACAATGGCCTGAGTTGCTCCTTTTTAACAAGAGTTTGACTCGGAGCTGGGCATTACTTTGGCTGTTGAAATGATGGAGGGTTCATGGACTCTCTCTGCTGAGTGATAAATAATGAGTCCAGTTTCACTGTGACAGAGCATCTGGGCTTGTGATTTGTTAAACAAGTGCAGTATATTTTTGGAATTATTTAATTGTGAATACTTATGCAGAAACTCAGAGTTACTTCACTGCAAAAAAGACTGCTGTATTTGAAACAAATTATCGGCTTCTAAAAACATAGACTTTATTTTCATTTTTAATTCAAACAAACCTAAACTTTTCAGGCTTTTTTTTGTTTGTTCGTTTTAAACAAGAGACTATGTCTTATTTCTTTGAATACTGTCCTCAGAAGGTTTTTAAAAACTCCGGCCATTACCTTTGGATCTAAGATGGGGAGTTCAGGTGACACTCCATGCTGACAGACTTTTCTCTACACAGGGATCTACCTCATGCCAGCCATCAGTATAAGCACATTAGGGATTTGCTTTCATGTTTTTCCAGAACAGTCATAGTCATTATTTGTAGGATATATCAGAGAACGGTCATTTGTTGTGCTCCATAACTTGTAAGTAACTGATTGCAACATAGGGTGGTCCTAGAGCTTATCTGGCAGTTACCTGTAGTTACAAACAGGGAGCCCAATGTGTACGTGTGGATTTTTTTGCCTTTTTTTTTTTTTTAATGTGTTTGTGTGGGCATATTGGATATACTGGACTGAATCCGTCCAGTTACATTGTAACCAAAACTGCACTCATAGTATTGCAGGATATTGTAATTCTAAGATTAATGAATTATTATTGGATGCCTTTTAAATCTGTGTAGTGCCTTTTATAATCAAGTACATACAGTGTTCTTGTAACTGTGTTTGTCTGAAGTGAAGAAAGGCTTGTAGAAAGAAGTTTGGCTTTTTATTAGCTGGAAAAATCAGAGCAGCTTTCAGATACTCATGTCAGATACTCTTTTTTTTTTTTTTCTCTTCTGTTTCAGCAAGAAGGTCGAAGTAATCAAAGTATCTAAA
This sequence comes from Fulmarus glacialis, assembly GCF_000690835.1. Taxonomy (NCBI): domain Eukaryota; kingdom Metazoa; phylum Chordata; class Aves; order Procellariiformes; family Procellariidae; genus Fulmarus; species Fulmarus glacialis. The sequence goes on from NW_009232477.1 coordinate 59,445, forward strand.
AAGCACATTGCAATAATGTCTTGAATGTTAGTAGAAATCTGATTGTGCGGACTCCAAGAGCAATCATTTTGTATTGAGCAATACTTGCCGCATCGCTAGATAAATACTCCTTGGTTATCTGCTATTCTTTTTCAAAAATGTAAGAGCACCTTTAAGCCTCATTGGGACAGGCCAGGGGAGGCTGGCTGGAGGGACATGAATTTAATGTTAATGGAGGCACTTCTAACGTTAACGTTCCTCTTACCACGACAGCAATAAATGTTGGAATAAGGCCTTCCTGGGAAGTTTATACTGGTAGGCTAAAACAGTGTCGTTTTCTGTTGCCGTTATGATCTGCTCCCACTAACTGGGCAGGACTGTTTTAAGACTCCATATACTGTCTGAGTTACAGCCACAGCTACAGCACACTGGACTGCGCGGGAATCTTTCATTGCCGCCTTTCTCCACATCGGTTTGGAGTTTCACCATTGCAACGAAAGAGACTGACTAACACAGAGAAAATGAAAGAGGCCATTGTATTAGAACACATTACTATTCACAAAATATATTGGACAATAAAATTGGTTACTTGTTTTCATTACAAGAACTCTATGGCTAATATTATATTATTCAAATGAGACCATTCTTTTAACAATGACTGTAATGAGGATGATGTACTGAAAACCTTAGTTCGTTCATCTAACAGCATCAATATTGAAAGTTTATATCCTCCTCTTAATAGCTCTTTTACTAAACAGAAGTTTGCATTTGAAGCATAAAGACTTCTTTAGTTTCAATCTGCTAATTAGAAATGACACATCAGTAGGAGCTTTACAGATGCTGTATAGCTGGGCAGAGGAGGGCCTCTTGCAGTGTAGCTTGAGTTACCTTAGTAATGTGGCATTTCCAGATTATGGTGGATATAAAAATTATTTTCCTAAATTAAGTGTGTCACAGTGGGACTTTTGGGGGGAAGGATGAAGTTTTGAGGAAAGAGAACTTAATTATTCTACTTTAAAGAGGTCTAACTGTTTAAGATGAGGCTTATTTTTCAACAGATGGCCATGAAGATAGGGGAAGAAAATTCGATTACCAAGTGAGAAGAATTAAGAAACAAAGAAAATGCCAGGGTGGTGTGGGGGGTGTGTGTAGGATACAAGTGGGTATAGTCACTGAGAGCATGATGTTGGACTAGTGTTTGGAGATTATTATTTCGGGCGTATTGTCCTTTGCTTTGTTTTTGTGATGCGATGGAGTACGTCTCATGTGGGAAAAGGTATCCAAAGCTTTCAGATTGTTTAGATTGCTGCTTTCCATATGGATAGACTGGATGGGATTTTGTTTATTTTAACTGAATTTCACCAGTTAAGTATTTACCGTTTGGTGACTGATGTGTCTACACATCAGCAGTGTTGATGCCTGATCTATTTTAACTTCTCTTTCCACTGCACTTGGTGGTCCAAGTAATGAAAGGGGTATTATCACATGTCAGAATTTATTATACTGATGGTTACATATTTAAAATCAAACACTCTATATAGTTTGAGATGTTGGTGCATGTATAGGTTTCTGATAAGAAGCAGGATAAATGTGTGCATTCTGCTGAAAAGTTAAATGCACGAGACCTCGCTTTCTTTTCATGGAAAAATAACATGGTACCTTAATTCTCCATTCCAGAAGAGCCTTCAGATCTGTCCTCTCTGCTCCAGTTACTCAGGATGCAGGCCATGCCCAGTTATTACGGGGAGCTCTAACAACCAACAAAACCTTTATCTAAACCTCCATATGGCACATCACTAGAGTACCTAGACATGTGCACTTTTGTCTTTCGTCATTTCGTACAGAAAATACAATTAGACTTGGCTGTCAAACAGATGAAATCTGTCATACTTCTCCTGTAGGAGCTGAACTTGGTTCCAGCCCAATAAATAGAAAAAATACTTACCCATAAAATTGCAAGCGGAGCCTGTGATTTCAGTGCACGTGGGCTAAGATTCTGTGGCAGGCGCCACTTTCTGGCTGAACAGCCTGTTTCTGTCATCAGCACTGTTTCCCTGCTCCACCACGCTAAAAAACCATTGCAATAAAGCAGCAGATAGCTTTGCCACACCTTCCCTAAAAGGGCAGTTTCCTGCAGAAAAATGGAACTCTCTAGCTTTCTGAAGGAAGAACCTTAAAATCAAGATTTGTTCAAATTGCCTTACTAGAATAACCTTGCAAAGTGGCTTCTTTTTATTGTTCCTTCTTGTATGTTCATACTTTTAATGTGCCCTGCCTGTTGTAGACACGTCAAAGAGGAGGAAAAAAATATGACTTAATTGGAAGTTTCATAATGTCTTGTTTTCCTGTTCCTGAGATATTGGGGAACAGCCTGTATTTCACAGACCTGTTTGTTATTTGTAATGGTTGAAATCTTCTAGCTGATGCTAGACAGGCTTATTGCCCTCAAGCGAGGAGTCAGTTAACCATGTGCCGGGAGCTCCGTGTCAGGTTATGTGGGGGGTTTGGGCGGTGTGGAGTTGTGCAGGTTCCTGGTTGTTAAGGCCGATCTTTCAAGGATGAGGGCAACAGATGCCCTTCACAGACAGAAAAGCTGGGGAAAAAAGCAATTTTGCAGAATAATTATCACCAGTGGTGTAACAGAGAGTATATCACTCTTCTTTCAGATGATTTCTGACAAAATGCCTTTGCATGTGTGTGTGACAATTTTATTTTCAAAAGCGTGCAGCCCTTTGTCACTGCATTTCTCAGGGCAGAAGCTTCCGCATTACAGTGTCTGCCAAGGAGTTTTGAGGGATTGCCCATGTTTTTCTTGACACAACATTGTATTTCATACTGTAAACCTAACAAGTAGGTGGAATTAACTGATCTTCACTTGTATCATGGCTATATGTCATCTCACTTGATTATCATTTGTGTGGACAAAATCCATTTTGTAAAGTTGTCCTTTTGGACGACATATGTCAACGTAACATTAAATGCTCCTTTCTTGTCCTGTGCTATACAAATACTGTAAGACAGTTAGCAACTACTGGAGTTCACTGGTCTTCTACTTCCATCTCTCCAGTCATTCTGCTATTGCGAACAATTCAGTAACTGTGCTGGCTGGTCCCTGCACTTTCATAACTGTGTGTCATTCATTTAATCAATTACATGGAGCCCTGACTCTAGCTGAAAGAATGGCAGTAGTTGGTAAGTCACTCATATCACATAACGAGGTATTTGCTCTACATCCGTCAAGCACACTTGTCGCTTCCATCTCTCCAGTCATTCTGCTATTGTGAACAATTCAGTAACTGTGCTGGCTGGTCCCTGCACTTTCATAACTGTGTGTCATTCATTTAATCAATTACATGGAGCCCTGACTCTAGCTGAAAGAATGGCAGTAGTTGGTAAGTCACTCATATCACATAACGAGGTATTTGCTCTACATCCGTCAAGCACACTTGTCACCGCTCCTCATCTTGTATGATGGCTGCCAGAGCCAGTCAAGTCCACGTTACACCACTATGGTGACACGTGGGCTCTCTTGGTCATTGTAGGGAGGAGTGTGCTAATGGACCATGTTAATTGCAGCCTGCTGGTCATTGCAAGGTTGTGTTTGTACCTTCGTGTGTGAGAAGGATCTTCAGGAGGTGGTGAGTGTCAGACCTTTGTATGGTCTTGGGAGAGTTTGTTCATAGTGCTGCTGGCCCCTGCCTCAGCTTTATCTTATTCTTTGCATCCTGGTCACTTGAATGGTCAGCTGCCTGTATTTTTAACTCTAGGGAACTATCTGGCCAGATTTGTTGTTAAATAACTGCTTTTTAGAGGCTTTCTCAAGCACCAGCTTTGCAGTTTTGAGTAGGTGAGTGCCTGGACTGCAGGAACTAGCTGCTACCATTAGAGTCGAAGGGGAGACACTGGCAATGGGCTGAATGGACACTAAGTTGCTATTGCTGTCGCACTTCTAGGTATGAAGGACAGAAGTTTTCTGGAAAGACAGTAGGAGCTGAAGCATGACTTCTGTGCGTAGGTGGTGTGTATACTCTGTGGAAATAAAGCTTCATTTTTCAGGTGTTGTAATCTGTTCCTAAAACCATATTCAACAATGAGAATGGTGGCGGGGGAGGGGGAAATCACGTTTTAGAGAGCTGCTTGCATCCAAATTCCCTTTTCTAGCATTGTCTTCTTATTGCCCAGTGTTCATGCTTGTGACAGTACAGTCTTAACTTGTAATCATCTTCATTTGCAATGCTTCTATTTGGTATGAGACGTGTCACTTTGACAGGAGGCCATTCAGGACTTTAATATTGCATCAAAGAGTCTAAGATTAATCTAGAAAGGCATCTAGAATTAATTTAAGTGCAATACAGGTACTAACATGGTAAAAGTCAAACAATAGCAGGTGGTGATACATGCAGGTGCAGCTAATTCACAGGATGTGTTTTGTACTTTTTTCAGCTTACAACAGAGTGTACTGAAACTGAAAGGCAGCTCCTGGCAATTATTTGAAATTTTTGCTACTGTACAGAAAAAACTTCAGCAAAACTGAGGGGGTGAGAGAACAGTTCAATAGTAGATTGAATACAGGGTAAACATAAGTGTAGGACTCTAACCGACTATCTAGGGCACTGAGTCCTGTACCAAGAATCTTAAGCAGCAACATAATAAACAAAATAAAATCTTCCTAAAAGTCTTTCTCTGGTAAGCTGATAAGTGTGCTTTGCATCTTGCCTTGAAGACTGGTTTCTGTGTGGTTCATTTCTTTTTCTTTGGGTTTTTTTTTTTTTGTTGTTGTTGTTTTTTGTTTTAAAGCTGTAACTTGAGTCTTTTGACTTGCAGTGAAACTGAGCTGATGGCTTCTCCCCCATCAGGAAGACACTGCAAACAATTGCTCTCCTGTGCCATTCTTGCTGCTGGAAACTTTTTTAAAGATTAGTAGTCTATAGTGCCATTTCAAGATTCAGACATTCATTCCATGCACCATTACCCGTGGAAGAAGGAAAAATAGACTATTATAACTGTAAGTGCAATACACTAAGCTAATGGACAGTATAAGAGATGTGTACTTTGCACATACACACTATTCATTTAGAGAGAGTGCATGACTTTGACATGTCTTCCTCTAATGGAAACGCAGTTAATAAAATAGAATATTCTTCTATAGAAGAGACACAATTGCCACTCACCTGTCTTACGTGGGAAGAACAGATTGAATAAGGTTTGTGAGAGAGAAATACCTCTAGGCTCAGTTAAGAGACGTTTTGACACTAGAGTCCTAGTAGTGAAGTACAGTAGAACCATTTGCTTTTTATTGCTGAACAATTAAGATGGAAAGTGTGTGAATAAAATGGAATGTCCTTGCAAAACGGCAGCAAGAAAGCATCTCCTGTGTGATAATCGTAAGTGGTGAAGTGGTGCTCTTGTCTTTCTGCTAGTCTCCCTTGCTTTTATATGGTGGCTTTTAAGGCAGTAGCATGAACTTCATACACACATGCATTCATGCCCACACAGATTTTTAATGTATATGTATAAAAAAACTTTGTAGTACCATATGTTCACAGATACTTTTTTCTTCTTTGAAATGACCTAAAAAGAGGGTCAATTGATGAATGACTTGTATTTGGCTACATTCATATCAGCGCTTTGTGAGATCTGCTTTCACATCATTAGTTTTTCTTCCCAAAGCTATTTTTATGGTTTTTCTTCTTAATTCACATGAAAGTGACCCAGTTCCAACTGTTGATATACCATTTTTAGTTTACAAAGATTCAGTCCCATGTGGACTTTTCACCTCTATCTCATGGTACAAACGAAGCTAATCTTTCCAAGCAGCGCTTAGAAGTGACTGCTTTCAACTCACACTGACTGCTTTCAAATAACAGAGTATGTGCCAGGACAGTAAAACTTAACAGTTTCAGGCTTTAAATGATTGGGACCTGTCTGCAAACTCTTTTAGTCTTCCATTATAGCATTTCTTTTCCTTGCTGATCTGCTTATTGACAACCACAGATTACGCATGTCCTGTCTCTTTCTAGAGATGTTGGAACTGAATTCAGTTGTCTCCTGGTACAATATAAAAGGGTATCCCTACAGGCATTTGGTCTGTTTTGGATTGGGTCCAAAAGGTGTAAATAACTATATCCTCCTTGCAGAAGGGAGATATAAAAGAAACCAGATGCACAGCTTTCGTGTAAAATTCTTAACCCACAGACTCTTTGTAGTTCCCTTCCTAGGGTACCTATAAATATAATTGTATAACCTTAATTTCCAAAACTTTGACCTGACTAATAACTGAAAAATTTAAAAAGCCTTTGGGTCACAATAACTATTCTGAAATTAAATAGTGACATTTCGAAAAGGCCTAGGTGATTTTGGTGTTTGAATTTTCATTTTCTTTTAGAAGACACTTTTTGCACTACTCGGAAAATTCTCCTCGGTCTACTTACCAGCTCTTCCTTTTCCTTCAACATTCACAGTCTGCCCAAATCTATGTCTTTCTCCCAGTCATCGTAATTTACTTCAATCCCTTTCTCAGTCTCTTAAGGCACCTTGGTCCTCAGTTCATTTTTGCACCAATTGTAAACTCCTTGGTTCTTCAGTGCCATTTCGTTCCTAATTCTTGGGTTCCTCTCCTTGTCCTGACCAGGTATCTCTGGATGCCTTAATTATTTCTCCACAACAAATCCTTTACTGCCTTGTGATGTTGCATCTGTAACATAAGGATGTCTTGGCATTTCTCTAGCTTTCTCTGCTGGGTTTTCTCTGACTAAAGATTTTGCGTGGTCTTATCTTCCTTTGAGTCAGTGGGCTGTCAGATCTGCAGCTTTCTTAATGCTAGGCACATTTCAGATCTCTGTTAGTATGAAAAGAGCCGATGACTCGACTAAGATTGCCATGCTGAGATCTTGATAGTTTTTAGCAAAAGCAATGTGGAGATGGGGACTGACTTGTGTAAGGGAGGGTTAGTTTTAGTGCAGTGCACATATAGGAGGAGGACCTAGCTTGTCTCTTAGTTGGTTGCAGGCAGTGGTTCAATAAACATGATTAATAATGATACTTTATCATATAAAATCAAATAGCTTTTCTTTTCCAACACATGATATGAAAAACTGTGTGACTTGTGAAGTTTATCACTGTATTTAATTGATAAGCGTGGTAGGAATACTGATCATAAAACAGCAGGCTGTAGCCTCTGAGGTCCCTGTGTATTATATTAATGAATTATGTGACATATGAATTATGTTCTCTTTTAAAATTTGTTATACACTATAACTCCAATTATATTTGGACATGAAAAACAAACACACTCAAAAAACCAACCACAAACCAACAAACCCCCTATACGTATAGAACTAGATTTTTTTTTTTTTTTGAAGTGCACGAAATTTTGTTTCACTTCGCTTCTTTTGAAATCAGTTGGAAAATTCCTATTGACTGGGATAGGAGCAGCGATTTTTCTGGCACTGAATGCATTTGAAAACTCCATCACTCATGTCTCTCGTTTGAGTGTTGAGGGAAAAGTCTAGGAACGCTAAGAGCTGAGGATGTGGTTGTGTCATCTTCATCTGATGTGGAAGGGGCTTTCTTTTAAGTGGATGGAAGATTAAATATATCTTTGTGATATTGGGTTTATTGCAAATCATAAGGTTATTAATTAAATGGCCAAGGCTTATTAATGATGTGTGCACAGAGAATCATAGTTTCATCAGGCTGTTCTATTCTGGGTCTGAATTGTAATGCATCCCCGCTTTGAGAGGGGTATTGCCAGCCTAAGCCTGGTTATGCTAGAAAACTTGAAAGTTTTATTATTTCTATAGGCCTAGTTGTTCTCATAAAGTTATTTTGCTATAGCTGAACAGCTGAAGCAAGGACAGTTTGTGTTAAGTTAGGAAGGCTTTTGTGGACGGTGAGGAGAGGGAAGGTTTGTGGCATGGCTAATTTGAGCGTTGACCTTTAATTTCTTGAGACATCAATATATCAGGACTAGAACACAGGGAACAGTCCAGTTATGATAAAACTAGTTCAGAAAGTTCTCAGCTTATGGCATGCATGTGTGGCAGATCAAGCAGAGTAAATGTACCTTCAAATTCACTCCCAACTCTTAAAATAGGCACTTTCCATTCCTCCTCTGGCTGCTGCTGCTCTAATCCTTGTTTCTGGTTATCAGTTGTTTCTTCTGACCGTGACAGGTCTCCCTTCTCAACAGGAGGTTTGGGCAATTACTCTCACACATAAGGTTGTCTTCGATCAGAAGTGTCCCCCCATTTATCCCCGACCCGTCTGTGCCCTGGGGATGTCCCGATACTCCAGTGCGTGATGCACTTCTCTTCCATCCCACCTGGTTCACCCACAAAGGTGTTAGCAGAGTAGTAGTTGTCTGCTGTAGCATGTTGCCTGTTCCAAGAGAGTCAAGGGTGAGATGATCTAGTCTAAGTCCTGTGTCTAGGACTCCTGAATAGTGGCTAGGCTATATGCCTGCTCCCAGGAGAAGGCAATGCTATTGCTTTTAATAAAAAACCCCAAGACCCCCAATAGTTAAAATAAGTACCTGCACTAAAAAAATGAAAAAAGCGCCAGTCTCTGCCAGTTGCTTTATCTTCCATTGGATCAATCCAGCCCCCAGCCCTTTGTAGTGCTCCCTGGCACAGTTTTGCTAACAAATCTTTAGCTTTTGTAGATTCAGGGCAAGTGGTATCTTTCTACTTTCTCAGTCCCTGGCAAATTACTTGGTGGGGGCAGTGGGGGGAGGGAAGCAACATTCTTGCTTTAGACCAGGCAATTGCTGATGCAAGTCAGAATTCAGCTTGTTAAGCAATAATACATGAGAGATGGAGAGACAATTTGAATAAGAGAAGTGAAAGAATGAATACTATTCAAATTCATTTGAGAAATACATCTACAAAATACCTTTAGGTACAATTCCCTTTGCTTAATATAAATACAACTCTGCCTAAGCCTTTAACAGGTCTGTAGCCATGGCATTTAATTGCCAGCTGTCTTTAAACCTTGAGCAGGTCAGCAGAGACACAATGCTATCAGGGATAATTTGTCATTTATGTATTTCCATGGAGTGATATATAATGTCTTGCTGAGAAGGGTCCTTGTGGGTGTCAAATGCTGCTGCCGTCTGTAATGGAAATAAAGGGAAAAAAAGAAAAGGCTGGCAAATAGATGTTTCTGTAAATGTAACTTTTAGTTTGCAAGTAACCTTGAGGCTAAAAGATAATTCCACCTCTGCTGGGGGGCAGTAATGAGGTGGCAGGTGAACAATTCAACCTCTGTGTTATTTATTGATTGAAAACAACTCCCAGCATGTGTGCTGCTTCTGAAATTTATTGAAGCCAATTGAACATACAGTGTGTGATATACAATGACTTGCCTCTCTTCTTCCCTTTCCTCATTTCAATTTTTAAGTGCTTCCTAGAGACAGATATAGAACCAGTCATCATGTCTGCCATGTGGTGTGCATTTAGGGCTGGAGCCAAAACCTATTGAAGTCATTGGTTGTCTTTCAATTGACTTCGACTGGCTTTGGCTCAAGCCTTCAAGATGACAAAAAAAAAAAAGGAAAAAGTATGTTGTATATGGTTCTGTCTAAAACAGCCGATATAAACCCAAACCTTGCTTAAACTCTCAAAATAAGTGGAGATAGGATAGGTGGAGAGAGGGACCAAAGGGGAATAAAGCTGTGGTTGGTTTTGGTACCACGTAACACAGTCCGTTTCTGTACATGGATGCCCGAATCCCAGGCCTCACCTACACAGACTGGGAGCGTTGTGGGCAGAGACGTGGTGTGTTTCTCTGCGCCTGCACTTCCCCACCTCCTGCCTCTGCAGGGCCCAGCTGGGGGGTGGGGGTCCAGGGGTTGCGCCTATCCCCACGCTCCTGCTAGGTGAGGTGGGCATGTGCCGAGTGTCTGGAGTTAGAGGTGTTCAACGCATGTGGGTAGATCGAGGAGGTTTTCTTCTCAAATGTGTGTATTTATCATGTGTGTATTGATTCTGCTGATACTACCAGCTGCCACAAACTCTGTGCTGCATGTAATGGAAATCTCTCACATCTGAGCCAATTACTTTGGTCATAGGCAATTTGTTCTACAGAGGAGGGTGCTTTTACGGGATTTGGATAAATAATCGTATACGGAACTCCTGCGTGTAGTGAAACAACACTCACTAATTGAAACTCCTAATGGCTTTCCCTTGGACAATATTTTTTTTAAATTGTTTTTTTTAAAATGTATCTTTCCTTGGTCTGAAGTTTTTCTCCAGATTAGGGGAAGGACTTTGAAAAAAGATGGGCTCTTTTCTCTTCTAATTAAAAAAAAAAAGAAAAAAAAATTTTTTTT
>NW_009232478.1:0-2452 GCF_000690835.1 Fulmarus glacialis
GTACCTGTCAAAACTGTGAGCCGCCAGCTCGCAGAATTTAAGTAATGTTTTAGAAAACTGCAATTATTACGAGTTTGATTTATGAGACCATAGCGATGTATTGTTCAGTCTTCTAGAAATGTAGCTTTTTATTATCCGTAAATCTTAGGCAGTTTTGAATAAATTTTGCCGTGCTATATACTATATACTATATACTATATATTGTATACTATATACTGTATATTGACTATTGACTATTGACTATTTTGACTATATATATTGAATATATATATTGATATTACGTAGATTTTAATAAATCAATACTCCTCACCAACATCAGTGGGTGCTTACATATCACTCCATTATACTTTTATTCCTTTAAAGTCCCCACTGTTTTATGTTATCTAGAATAGTTTGGGTTGGAAGAGACCTTTAAAGAACATCTAGTCCAACTGCCCTGCCATGGGCAGGGACATCTTTCAATAGATGAGGTTGCTCAAAGCCCCGTCCAGCCTGACTTTGTACACTTCCAATGTTGATGAGGCATCCACAACTTCTCTGGGTAGCCCGATCTAGTATCATACCATGCTCATTGTAAAAAATGTCTTTCTTATATCCAATCTAAATCTACCCTCTTTCAGTTTAAAACTGTTGCTCCTTGTCCTGTCACTACAGGCCCCGGTAAAAAGTCTTTCCTTGCCTTTCTTACAAGCCCCCTTTAAGTATTGAGAGGCTGCAATAAGGTCTCCCTGGAGCCTTCTCTTCTCCAGGCTGAACAACCCCAACTCTCTCAGACTTTCTTCATAGGAGAGGTGTTCCATCCCTCTGATCATTTTTGTCTTGGACCTGCTGTAAAAGGTCCGTGTCTTTCTTGTGCTGGGAATTCCAGAGCTGGATGCAGTACTCCAGCTGGGAGTACTCTCATGAGAGTGGAGTAGAGGGGCAGAATCCCCTCCCTTGACCTGCTGGCCATGCTGCTTTTGATGCAGCCCAGGATATGATTAGTTTTCTGGGCTGCAAGCACACATTGCTGGCTCGTGCCCAATTTTTCATCCACCAGTACCCCTAAATCCTTCTCCACAGGGGTGCTTTCAATCCATTCATACACCTCTATATTGATACTGGGGTTGCCCTGACCCAGATGCAGGACCTACCACTTGGCCTCGGTGAACTTCATGAGGTTCACATGGGCCCACTTCTCAAGCCTGTCAGGGTCCCTCTGGATGACATCCCTTTCCTCTAGCGTATCAGCTGCACCACTCAGCTTGGTGTCATCTGCAAACTTGTTGAGGGTCCAGTCAATCCCACTATCTCTGTCATGGAAGAAGATATTAAGTAGTACTGGTCCCAGTACGGACCCTTGAGGGAAACTCATTATTGGTTTCCACTTGGACATTGAGCCGTTGACTGTAACTCTTTGGATGTGGCATCCTGCCAATTTCTTATCCATCTAATAGTCCATCAAACCCATATCTCTCCAATTCAGCAGCAAGAAGGTGGTGGGGGACCGTATCAAAGGCCTTACAGAAGTCCAGATAGATGATATCCGTAGTTCTTTCCTTGTCCACTGATGCCGTCAGTCCACCGTTAGTGAAGGCCACCTGATTAGTCAGGCATGATTTGCCCTTGGTGAAGCCACATTGGCTATATCCAATCATCTCCCTATCTTCCATATGCTTCGACGTGTCTTTCAGGAGTCTCTGTTCTATGATCTTGCTGGGCACTGCAGTGAGGCTGACTGGTCAGTAATTCCCAGGGTCTTCCTTTTTACGCTTTTTAAAAAAGGATGCGATATTGCCTTTCCTCTAGTCACTGGGGACTTTCACTGACTGCCATGACTTTTCAGATATGATGGAGAGTGGCTTAGTAACTACATCAGTCAATACCCTCAGGACCCTAGGATGCATCTCATTTGGTCCCATGGAGTTGTGTAGGTTCCTCAGATGGTCTCAGACCTGATCTTCTCTTACAGTGGGGAGGGACTTCATTCCCCCACTCCCTGCCTTGAAGTTCAGGGACTTGAGAGATGTGGGAAGAGTGATTACCAGTGAAAATTGAGGTAAAAAGAGTTGCTGAGTACCTCAGCCATCTCCATGTCAGTTGTCACTAGTTCTGTCTCATTTATCAGGGGGAGTACATTTTCTTTAATCTTCCTTTTCTGACCAACATACCTGTAGAAGACATTCTTATTATTCTTTACATCCCTTGCCAAACTCAGCACCAACTGTGCCTTAGCTTTCCTGATCCCATTCCTACACATCTGGGCAGTGTCCCTATATTGTTCCCAGGATACATGTCCCTGGTTCCACTGCCTGTGCATTTCTTTCTTATGCTTTAATTTGACCAGGAGGTCCTTACTGAGCAACGCTGGTCTCCTGCATTCCTTGCCTGATTGCTTACACGTGGGAATTGAGAGCTCTTGTGCTGTAAGAAAAATGTCTTACAGAGCTGCCAGCTCTGTTCTGCTCCTTTA
>NW_009232479.1:0-7626 GCF_000690835.1 Fulmarus glacialis
CCTCCGGGCACCGGGGGCCCCGAGCGGTGCTGAATGGCCCCGAGCCGGAGCTAAGCTAAACCACGGTGCTGCTGAGGTGAGGCTGACTGGTAAAGGCTAATAAGGCACACAGCCCCAGGGGTGCTTCGGACCAAAGCCCTGACTGGAGCAGGCGAGAAGAGGAGCGTGGAGAGGACATTGCTTGCCTAATGGTAGTTGCGCTTAAAGAAAAGCTTATCTCGCAAACAGCTGTTCGGTCAGCTGTGCCCAGGCCCCTCGGGGAGGTGGGGTAGGGGTGGCCTTGCAGGTGGTCTGCAGCCCCTCGGGAGGTCAGGTAGCAGTAGCTGCCAGGCCTTGACAAAAGACAGTTCCGTTAAAGTGATGGGAAGGAGCTGCTGAGACTGAGCAGGTCGTGTCTGGGTGGGCTAATGTGGCATCAGGACCAGCCTTCACAAACTTGAGATCAGGAGCTGCTTGGGGATGCAGTGACCCCCTGGAGCTGTGAAGAAACTTGGCTACTAGTGAGGAGCAAAGCGTGCAGCAGGTGGTGAGATGTGGCTGCTGAGTCCGTCCGCTCCTTGGGCGTAGTCACTGGAAAACCGCTCTCGGTTGGGCAGGAGAGGAGAGAGGCAAGTCAGAGCTGGTTGGGATCCTGCCTGAGAAGTGAAGTCCAGCTGGTGACTCTGGGACTGGGCTTCTTGTCCTACCTATTGTGTGGGGGTTGATAAACAAACAGAGCAGTGCTGTTTTGTTCCAAACCTTCTGTGCGGTGGAGTAATTCTGGCTCTTTTAGGAACTGGTCTCCTGTAAACAGATATCACCTCCTGTAACCGTGCCAATGAGTCATATGTTATGAAAAAGAGAGATACTAACTACAGGTGCAAAATAAGGAGCAGATGGAAAGCTTAAAGATGCTGTTCTCATGCAAATGACCTTGGTAGCAGAAGAAAGGGAGAAATGCTGTAAAGAAATCTTATGTTTAGAAGCCTTATTGTAGGTCTCTGATAAGTGGTTTTTTGCTTCAAGGCGTAGGAAGGAGACAGGCATGAGAACAGTGTCTGCACACAGCGATTCTAGAGCAAGGAGGCGTTTATAAATAGTGGCTTCTGCCTGCTGCACCTACTCCACATAATCTCGTATATGACTATTCATATGACTAATTACAGTAGTAATTTCTTGAAACAAAAGGGGCACTGCTACTTGTGGACAGCATGCAGGTGTTTGCGTAAGGAGGGGAGACTGGAAGGAAATGGATTGCTGAGGCTGAAAACCACTTTCTGAAGTCTAATTGCTGGGGAAAATAGGCCTATTTGGGCTGTCCCCATAGAGTCCTGCAGCTAGTGTGGGTGAGCCCTGCCCTATCTCCGCCAAGAGCCAGAAATAACAGTTGAGGTCTGCTGTTGGCAATGAGGATGAGGTCTGTAGCACTCTTTAGCACAGCAGATCTTCCAGGAGGGGAATAAGACCTGCCTAGAATAAACTCAGTTTTCTATAGCATTGGAGATGCTTTCTTTGACTCTAGGCATCTAACAAAGTGATGTTTTACTGGAACTGCAGTGACTGGGAGATAAATGGACTGGACATTATGTGCTGTGCCACTCAAGACGGCATTAGCTACTGCTGTCTGACTGAGATGTCTGGCCAACACGCAAGAGCTTAACTCGAACTGGAAGAAGGGCTGTAGCATTGCTCAGGGGGGGAGGCAGAGCATGGTCAGCACACCGCCTCTGGGGTGGCTTCCCTGAGGCTTAGTGCAGCAGCAGTCCTGGTTTGAAACCTGTCAAATACAACCTAATGTAGGTGCTGGCTGAATCTTGGACTAGGCTTGACCTCTCTCATGACAAAAAAACCCCACCAACCCGAAATCAAAAACCCACTGCTGCCTTTACACGGCTTTTCCTAGCTCAGGCACCAGTTAGCAGGACTCCTACCTGAGGAGAAGCTAGGCAGCTTGAAGGGCTTGTGTGTTCCTGCATGGGCAATTCCGTGCCCGTCTCCAGCAGGAGCAGGACAGAGGTGACAAAGAAGCTGCATGAGCAGTAACTATCTTACCAGGCTTGTGTATACGGCTCCCTGACCAGGCAGTGCCCTGTGGGCTTCATGGCATCTCTTATGTTCTTAAGAAAAACTAAATGGGTAGTAGAAGTAGATGAAGTAGAGGAGGGAAGTGGTGGCCAGCACTACTGCCCCGTGAGTGGGGAACAAGCTTCTAGGCTTGGGCAGCTGCAAGGATAAAGAGCTTCTGTAGGATTCTGCATCCCACCCGAGGATGTACTGTATTGACACTTGCACCACCAGTCACAGCCATTAAGTAAGCATCCTCAGAGGGGATGCAGCACATCGCCCCTAACAGCTCTGTCACCTGCAGAGACACTTCAAACAGGTCATGCTCTTCATCTTCACTGAAGAATAAGGCCTTTCTCTTTGATCAGCTGCACCTTCCAGTTATCACTAAGTGGGTTTGATCCAAACCTCTGCAGAGGAAGCTATGCTAGCAGGTCCAGCTTCCCTACAGAACTGGCATCTCTCCTTCCAAAGGTAACACATTGGATGTCTCTGTTCTAGACAGGCTGCAAGCCAGGCTTTCTCAGGGATGTCTGGAAATAATTGTAGGTGTCTGTTTTTTGTCAGTTCTGATATAAACTGGCTCTGGGTGAAATTGCCCAAGCGTGAGTACAGCTTTTGGGTGCTTATCCCACTGCTAATGTAATTACTACTAGCAGCTAGAGGTTGACTTATTCTATCTTGAAGCTCCTGAAGAAAGACAGACTCCCCCATCTCTCTGAACTCTGGTGATAAAATAGACTTTTCCCCTCTGCTTGCTGATACCTTGGTTGCTGGACACCTTAAAAATCAAGAGGACAGGAGGTGACTTAAG
This sequence comes from Fulmarus glacialis, assembly GCF_000690835.1. Taxonomy (NCBI): domain Eukaryota; kingdom Metazoa; phylum Chordata; class Aves; order Procellariiformes; family Procellariidae; genus Fulmarus; species Fulmarus glacialis. Next base: position 2,858 of record NW_009232479.1, read on the forward strand.
AAAAGGGTTTTGAAGGCAAGAGGTACGGGCCAGAGCATGTTTCCATTTGAAACACCTATGAATCCATGAGGGCAGTATTTTTTCCTCTCTTAAATGCCTTGCTCATGAGTTAACCAAGCTGTCCTGTTAATGGCTTCCTTCTGTCCTCTAGCACAGTTTCACTTGGCTCACAGCCTAGCTTTCCTGACTCCTGGTGACCAAATACTTGAAGCATACTCTGTACCTTGTCCAGAGCTGTTGAAATTCAGGTAGTTTTTAGATGCTGACTGGGTGGCTATGGCTTCTCTCCTAATGCAACCCTCTACAAGGTGGGAGGTAGATTTGCCTGAACGGATTCTGTCATGCCTCTGATCACCAAAAATGCAAATGTTACAATAGCCTGGGCATTATGAAGCTGTTCAGAGGCTTCAGAAGATCCACTGGCCCAAATCTACTGGCAGGTGCCGGAGACTATTCCTGGTTTAAGACTCCTGGCCCTGGTTTGATCTTTGTGATTTAAGGTGGAAAGTTGCGAGTAATGTCCAGCTGGAAAAACTGGGGACCCTGCAAGGGGTACAAGGGCCTGAACTCTGCCACCAGATCCTCTGCAAGGGGGCTGCAGCTACCCTGTCAGAGCTTGCGGCATACAGGCCTGGGCCAGCTGGCGTGGAGAGGGATGGAAAAATCACACAAGCCTGGAAGAGACACAAGTCAACTCGTGCTGCATTGTGCAAAACAGCTGTGGTGTTGGCATAACTCAGTGGGAGCACTGGGATTTTCTTTCCCTCGCTTTAAGGGGGAGAAAGGTGCTAATGCTTTCAGCAAAGAGAACAACGTATGTGCTATTTTGAGGCCTAACCTTGATGGCCTTTAGTCTCTAGGGCTGTAGGCACAGCCTTTTTTGATATTGTAGCTGTAGTGCAGAGGGACCCATCCAGCTCAGCTCTACTTGCTCACCCTCCTGACATCCCAGTAGTGTCTCTACCAGCTCTCTTGGGGAAAGGGGAGTTTTTCGCCCAAGCTGTGAACGCAGGCAGCTGCCCTAACTGCAGTCCAGCACAGTCGTGCTTGTTTTGGGCCTGTCGCCCAAGTGCTGCTCTCCTGATCTGTCAGCCTGCTTGCCCACATGGGCCCTGATAATGCATCTAGTGTTCCTGCTGGCCAGCCAAGCCTCCCAGAGGAAACCCAACCTTTGGCTGAATTATTGATGCCCTGGAATGCAGCACAACTCTCTTCTTCCTGGAGAGCGAGAATGGCACTCGACAAAAGGCTGCCCTGCATTATTAATCACCTCGTCGGCTTCCCTGCACAAAGATGGGACTGGTGCTCAGCTGGGACAGCTGCAGGGATGCTTCCTGCAGGGCAGGATCGGTGGAGCCTCTCACACCGTGACCTGGCACGTGATCCCAGGATGCAGATCCTGGAATTGGTTCAGGGTAGGACTGTTGACCCAACCGTCAGGTTCTAGAAAACAAATGGGAGTTGTTCGGCTGCAGAAGGATGGAGGAGCTTCAGGTTCCCAGGCATTGCAATTGCATGTGCTCAGCCTGCCCTGACTCTCTCCCAGGTGGATATGCACCAAGCCTGTAGGTCAACTTGATACAACCAAATAACACTCCCATTTGTGGCAGTCTGGAGTATTTGGTACTGCAAGACACCGATGCCTCTAGTTCCAGGAGCGGCAAGACACAAAATATTTTTAATCTGTCTTTTTACAGTCAGGAGGCATGAGTGTATTATCAGCTTGTCTGTTTTCCTGCATCTCTTGGCCTCACAGTGAAATCTTATGTCTATTCAATGGGAGGGAAAAATAATGAAATTTCTGTAACTGTTATGAAAACAAGTTCCTAGGAAGGGAAGTCCTTTATGGGGGAGCTCTGCTTAAAATGCTTGAGTAGCCAGACTTCATATACTGCTGTTGTTCTAACCTGCTTTTCACTGGGGACACTGACTTGGGCAGCCACTTGAGAGGGGATCAGCAGCTGAGCCTGTTGCCACCTGAAAGCTCAGCTCTCCACTTGCACCAGATATAAGAAGGCACCAGCTCATAGGATAAGGAGGTGTAACTTACCTCTAATCTCCTACGCTGGCTGTGCTTTCATGAGAAGCCTCATCTGATCTCACTGCAAGCTGCTCCTGCAAGAGGTGGTCCTGCTCTCCCCTCTACCTGATTCCCAGGAGTGCTGTGTAGTCGGGTGAGTTCTCTGATCTGCCTGAAAAGTCATGGTAGAGGTCAAGTTGAGCTGGATCAGTGACTCCCCATGCACAGACAAGGAGGTAGAAGTGTGCTGCAGGGGAGGAAAAGAGCCCCCTCTGCAGCAACCCTCAATGAAGTGGTACCCACTGCCCTGAGGCTGCGCTTGGGTCTGGACTTTGCAGCATAACTGAATTCCGGGCAGGAGTGAGGGAGACACGAAGGGAATTAAGTGTAAATGGAGTAACAGCCTCTCAGCATGTGAGCTACAGCCTCCCATGCCCTTGCACCCGCTTCATGACATTCATGCCCTGCTTTCCAACTCTGAAAGAAAGCCTGAATAAGAGATTGTTTTCTGGCCTGACCCTTTGGAGCCACAGGCTGTGACTGAGATTCCTGCCCATCCTCCCCTTCTGGCATAGCCCAGGCTTGCCGTGATCATGGTGCGTGTCCTCAGCCCTCTTGCAAGACAAACAGCTTTAGTGCCTGACCCGAGATAAGAACTGAGTGACTGAGTCCTGGCTGCTCCCTGGCCAAGTGCTGTGCAAATGACCCATGTTATTCCACCGCACTGGGTGAAGGGGTGGGTTACAGAAAACAGCCGCAAAGGACAATGATGCTTGGAGATGCGCTTGTGAATATAGCAAAGGATCCCAGAGCTGGAGTGATTCAAGAGGCTGGCAGCTGCACTGTGGAGATGCTGGAGGGCTTCAGCGGTGATCTGACTCTGCAGCAATGCTGTAAGAAGCTCACTAAATTCAGCTGATAAGAAACTGGGTTTAGGCTTGACAGCTCCAGGGCAGATGCTGGTGCAGGAGAGTCTAAACTGCAGGAAGAAGAGCTGGAATTGAAAGTGAGATGAGATCTCAAAAAGCTGTCTGGGAAAGGGGGGCGAGGGAGACTGTTATGCTTGCATCAAAGAGTCTTGGCTTGTTTAAGAAAGCTCTTAAACAGATGACTCCAGAATTGGTGCCAAATACCTGGGAAGCCCCAGTTTGCTGCATGGCAGTGACTCAGCCCAGCCTGGCAGAGTCTGAAAACAGCCCTGGGCTTCCAACAGTGACAGAGGAAGAGAGCCTCAGCCACTCACTCACTCCGATAGTCGTGTGTGTCCCCCAAGACAATCATAGATGTTGGGTACAAAGCAATACAAACACCTTCGCACCTTGAATTTGCTGTTAGCCATGTCCAGCAATAGCCGTGGGGCCATGGCAAGACTGAGCTGAAAATAAGTGCCAGTAACCAGGGGCTACCGGTGCTGAGGAAGAGACTAGTGAAGCGATCCCTGGTCATGCATGGCTGCGAGTCCTCTGTCCCCACCGGGCTGCAGGAGGGAGTGTGACTGTCCTTGCAGTTGAGTATCTGTCACCACCGACATCTGGCAAAGCAGTTCACTGGCTCTAGCTCGAATCTTGCCCAAACAGGTCACTGTGTAAACGTACCTGCGGGGCTTGTATATCTCGGACATCTAGTAACATTTGCGCGGGGCTGGTAACAGGACTCCTAAGGCTGTTTGCCTGCCTGGCATGCTGGTTCTGGGCTCGCTCCTTATCTCAGTTTGTTCCCAGCATTGTACTGGATGTGAACGCAGCTGGGGCTGTTGGGCAGCCACAGGAACAGAGCTTGCCAGAAAGCCTTTCAGGAGGGGCAGCAGGCACCAGAGCAAGACCCCAGGAAGAGGGCATCTTGGCCCATCTAGAGCTGAGCCGTGGGATGGGGGAGGAGAGAGGAGAAGCTACAAGTGGCAGATCAGACAGGAGTTGTTTTTCATCTAAGAGTTTTAGTCAGGCTTTAATCTCTTGGCACCTGATTGTACCAAGTATTGTACAGTACCACGTCCTGATAACTCAACAGTGGCACCAGAGGCCAGCAACAAGGGCTAAAAGGACAACTGCAACCTCTGTAGGATCCCAAGTGGCACAGCTGTCTAAAGGGGTCTTTTAGTACGATCCAACAAGATGCTTGTTCCATCAAGAGCAGGAAATTGTGCTTAAAAGTACGCTGAAGTTGGCCAATGTCACTGAGAGGAGCAAGTGGAAAATGGGGATGGGATGAGAGGGGCTCTTCTCAGAAATCCCCCAAGGAAGCGATGAGGGGTGTCCAAGGCCATCTGACGCTGCACCTCCAGACTGACAAACCTTCCTTGTCAGATGTCACTGCCCAGTATGAAAACACTGAAGACTTGCACAGCCTGCTTTTCCCTGCTGCTAATTTTAAACTTAAAAGGGGTCATGGAGCAAGGGGGAGTCCATTGCCAGTATGAACCTGAGTGCTGAGAGAAGTCAGACACCATTATATTTCTCTTAATACACTTCTTCAGAGCCTCTCCAGCCACTGTGTAGCCTAGAGGAAGAGTCACTTGCTGAAAGCATTTTTATCTAAATCCTGAGTTTGAACCTCCTTAAACCTCAGATGCCCAGTTGGCAGCTCACTGCCAGCAAGGCGGGAGGTGAGCTGGGAGACCGCTCAAACACTGTCAGTGGTGGCTGTCAGAGGGCACTCACAAGCCCTGCAGCAAAACCGATGTTGTGTGCAGGCTTGTCTAATAAGATGAGAAGAAGGCCTGTCTTGTGACGTGGTAGTGGGATTTCTGATC
>NW_009232479.1:7657-45526 GCF_000690835.1 Fulmarus glacialis
ACATAGAGTTGGTTAGGAGGAGGTGAAGGGAGTTGGCACCTTGCCTCACCTGAAGGATGTCTGTTGCTCTCCTGCATGAAGTACTGCAAGCCATGTGCACACTTAAATAGATTTTTCACAACTAGAGCATTTTTGTACCAGACGTTATTAAAAGGTACTTATTCTGGAACACCTCTCAAACCTGGACTCTATTTTTAGCTCAATGCTTGTTCCACTCTTGGGCAAAAAATTGCCCTCTTCCCCTGAAACATGCCTGGGAACAAAGAATGACACCTTGAAGGCTTTTTAACTGTACTCCAAGATAAATGCATGAGACAGAAGAAGCCTCAGTGTCTCTTAATAGCCCTGTAGCACACTGTAATTTTGCTTTAGTAGAACAGACCTTCTAATGACTATCTCCTGCCTGCAGTTTACTGAAGAAAAGCTGGGCCAGGCTGAGAAGACTGAACTAGATGCCCACTTTGAAAACCTTCTGGCCAGGGCAGACTGCACAAAGAACTGGACAGAAAAGATCTTGCGTCAGACTGAGGTTCTGCTACAGCCAAATCCTAGTAAGCCCAGCTTCTTCTAATGCTTGAAGGACAAATATGACTTTGCAGCTCAAACAGTGTTAAAAGACATGCCCTCTGGCAGAGAGCCCTGTTCCACTGAGTTTGTGGGGGTTGGAAGAAATGTGTCTTTGCAGGGCCAGTCCTTCCTTCCCTATGTAGCTGAGAGATGACTGGGTGTGCTCCTCGGGACTGGGAGATGGTTGGAAGGGAGGGCACGCCTTCTGCTGGTGCTGGCGTTTGCAGTCCAGTGCATGATTGAGGACTGTATGGGGTGGGCCACCATGAATGCCAGTTCCAGCAGCCCCTCCTTCATCCTCCATCCTGTAACCGCTGGTGGCATCCTCATTCCAGGTGCCAGAGTAGAAGAATTCCTCTATGAGAAGCTTGACCGGAAGGTGCCTTCCCGGGTCACCAACGGGGAGCTGCTGGCACAGTACATGACAGAAGCAGCTAATGACTTTGGGCCAGGGACACCTTATGGTAAGTCAGCCTGGCTAATTAAAAAGCCCTGGGAATCCTTCCCTTCCTAAGAGAGTATCCGCACTACTGTTTTGGGTTAAGACTTCTGCAGCATGCGTCTTGAAGGGGGCAGGGGTGGATCCCCCCCATGGCAACCTGACTATTAGTGTGTCAAAGCTGATGCCAGAGAAGGGTCTTCTCTAGCACAGAAGCAAACAGCCCATCTGCAGTAGGGAGTCAAATCTTACTGCACAGCAAAGCATGCTCCATGCTGTGGGGGAAAAGGGGCAAGGGTCTCCTCATTCCTAATACAGCCCTCGAGTCTGCTAGACCTAGAGAAGAAATAAAGACACGTGGATCCAGGGTAGCTAGTGGAACTGGTTATAGGACACAGAAACTATTCTGTGCTATTTCTGTGGCTTTCTAAACTAGCCTGAAGAGGGAGTTGCAGTGAATGGCTTTAGCTTTGTCCAGTTTGAGCATATTTTCAGTCTAAGGTGGTATCTAGTTGCACAGAGTTTCTCTAGACTCTGAACAGGAGAGCCATCCTTTAACTGTGTCCTGCAAATGGAGGGTGGAAATCTTTCTCCAGCAGAAAGAGAGCAGGAAAACAGACTCGGGAAGGTTGGTGCTTGGCTACAAGCCTCAACAGGCCCCTTCCTGACCACACAGAGAATCCTTCTGCTCTTAAATCCTAACAGTTGTCACTTCCTGGGGGAATTTTGGGCTTCTTTAAGCAGCAGACCTGCACAGAAGCACAGCCGTAACTTCCAGTTGTCCTTGCCTCCGCCATGAGCTTTGTTACTGCTCTCCAAATCAATAGTTGTTCAATAGCGAGTCCTGTTACAGGCAGAACAGCTGTAACTGCATCTATAGCCAGCACTGCCTAATCATTTTTTTTCCTGCTCTGGTGCTTTTTAATTTGCTGCTCTGTTCCTGTGCCTCTGTTTTATGAGACAAACAAAGATCATTCTGCGCAAGCAGGTGTAGCAGTAAAAGGACATCAGTGGAATAAGTGCCTCAGCAGATAGATAAGATCAAAGCTGCACTGGGAGCAGCTGAGAAGAGGCCTCAGGCTAAAAGCAGATTGTAGTTAGGACTGAAGCTGGTGTGGTATGGGCATGGTCACCTTGCCCAGGCGGGGTACACTCCCAGCACTGGAGACTGGTGGCTCTGGGTGAGTTGGCTGAAGCCTACACAATGTGAATTGGTTTCTCCTGGAGTTGAAGGCTCCTGTTATTGCAGGGAAGACCTTGATAAAAGTTGGAGAGACTCAAAGGCGCTTAGGTGCAGCAGAACGGGACTTCATCCACTCTGCCTCCATCAACTTCCTGACCCCACTGCGCAACTTCCTGGAAGGGGATTGGCGAACCATATCTGTAAGTATGGTAGCAGGGAAGGGGAAGCTTGTCGTGTCACCGGAGACAAGGAGGGTGGGGGGAGAGGGAGACAGTGCTGGAAGAACTCATTTTCCTTCCCTGGGAGAAAGGAGGACTCCATACCTCTCCCCTCAAAGAATGCAAGGACAGGGGAATACCAATCCTAGACCTGTCCAGGGCTCCCTCTGCGGCAGGGAAGGATTGCCACTTGATGTGCATGAGGAAGGTAACTCCTCTCCTGCCTCCTGCAGCTTTGCGGGCACCACCCAGCCATAGGCTGCCCTGTTTCCACGTTAGCCTGTATCCCCGGCAGCCAGGCCCACAACTTGCTAGTGAGATGAACGTAGCAACTCTTCTTTCTCCCTAGCACTTTTTGGTAAGGAAATAGATTTGATTCCTAGATGATACCTTGTCCCTTTCCCTCCCCAACAGCTCCTAAACAGTCTGCTCTTATCCCACTTTCTGTCCCTTCCAGAAAGAGCGGAGGATCCTGCAGAACCGCCGCCTGGATCTGGATGCCTGCAAAGCCAGGTTGAAGAAAGCCAAAGCTGCTGAGGCAAAAGCAGCGGTAACTTTTTCCCTCATTCCCCTCTCTGTCCTTCTGGCCCCAGGGCTTGCCTCACATGAGCAATGCCACCTGCTTTCTGGACAAAAATTAGGCTGCCCTACTATGTCCTGGTTCTGGCAGGCATGGGTGGGGGGATTCCTCCTCTGGTATGCAAGGGAACTGGGAGCAGGATCCATACGCCTGTTCCTCAGATCCCCTCCCATGGGGGAGTTGTTGAAACAAATAGTTCTGAGCTTCCAGAGTCTGGAAAGTTCTACTTGACCCAGGCTCCTGTCTCCTGACTGCTAGTGGTTACTGGAGGATTTGTGCTAGTAACTAAAAAGCTGCATCTTCTGAGGACTTGCGAAGTTTCCCTGGGGATCTCAAAGCAAGCCAAGAGGGAGCTGAGCTGGGAGGTGCGCAAGGGGAAAGCGTGCTGGGGTTCTGCAGCAGTCCCAGGCTTTCAGTCTAGTTAAGATTCTGCCAACTCCATCTTCCCCAGGCAGGAGTGCCAGGGGAGCCTGTAAGGGCTGGCCAGTGTCAAGTATCTACCAAGAGGTCCTTCCTTCAGCCTCTCTATTCACTTAATTTATGGTGCTGTCTAGTTACAGGCTAGTCTTGCCCTCTGGCTTTGGGGAATTCATGGCAAGTAATCTAGCAAAGGTCCCAGGTCAGAGCAGTGCAGAAGGATTGGTAAGTCAGCCAGTGTCACTGTCCACAGGCGTGAGCGATGGGGACAAGCGCTTCAAAGTGCTTGTCTGAGACTGACAAGACCTGTCAGCTCAGGGTGCTCCCTGGGCCTGAGGCATCTCCTGGAGCTGGGCTCTCCCTGGGCAGAGGCGGTATAGCAGGAGGCAGAGAAGATGTAGGTGGGCACTGATGGGTTCCCTGGGGGGCCTTGTGGAAGCAGGTTGCCATCCTGTAGCGCTCTGGCTGTTGGCACAATGACTTGCCAAGTTCTGCTTCTAGCCTGGGGCCAGGAGCTCAACTAGCAAATGTGTGCAATCAGAATAGGCAGAAATCCTTGTCAATCAGTCTCTGGGATGCGCTGGGATACCAGCCTAGGAGCCCTGCCATGAGCCCATTTTCTAGCCATCTGCTCAGCTGAGCCTCTGGCCTTGCAGCTCCCTTGGTGGCCAGTTCCCAGGTGTTTTCCCTTTTCTCCAGCTCTGACTGCATACTTGCCATCTGGGGAAGCTGTGCTAAGCTCAGTGGCCTCCATCAGCAGGTCTAACAGAGTGCTCAGGCCTATGTGGGAAAGCCCTGAACAAAGCTTTGGGTGAACAAGTGATAGCTGCCCTTTTAAAAAAGCCTCCTCTCATCAGCCAGGTCACCCAGATCCACTGAAGGTAACTTCAGGGATCCCCAATTCCCCTTCTGAAGGGGATGGTGCTCCCAGTCTCAGTGGGAAGTGGTAGCCATTGCTTTATCTTAAGCTCAGAGCAGGAATTCCTCCCTTTCCACCCTCTTTACTTTGCTTCCTAATGAAGTGATCCCAAGGCCTCTCACCTGCACACACACTCTTGGGTGAGGGACTTCCCTGTAGCTGGAAAAGAAAGACTTGGTTTCCCACTGGAGCTGCAGGGCTGGGGTGCCCCAGGCAGGATGCAGAGCCAGTCCGGGCTTTCCAGGGTGTTCGCCCCGAGCCGTGTTTCAGCCACTCTGCTTCTTTGAAACAGATACCACACAAGAGAAGAGCAACCTCAGCTGCTGTGTGGGCACTCATCTCTTACCCAGCTTAGCTTAAAGGTGGGGTCCCTGGCCTCAGGGCTCTGGGTGCCTCACTGAGTACTAGAGGACAGGACACAGCTGGAAGCTCCCAGCACAGGGCGGGGAGAACGGCTGCCTCTGCTCTAGGCACATTAACTCACCATTAGACCACAGCGTTCCCTGTAACATGCCTGGAGTCCTGTGTCACACCTCTCCATCCAAGCTGGCCTAAAGTATCGCACCCCTCCCAGCTCACCACTTTCTTGCCGCTCTGCCCCTCTGTAGTGCAAACTTGTGTTCCCACAGCTTCTGTCTCGTGACTGACCCTCCAAGTGCGCTGCTGCCCAGACCTGTGAGCTGCTGTTCGAGTGTCTGGGCTTGTGCATTTCCCTCGGACTTTGTGCGTTGTCCTTCCTGTTGATGCTGTTTTGTTTACTAACCTTTTTGTTTTGTTTCTTTGTAATTTGCTCAGTGTGAGGGAGATGTGAGTATTGACTGTGCTAAGTGCTGTGATTTTTTTTTTTTTTTCTTTATAACACCTCTCATTGTCTCTTTCCCATTTTAAATGAAAATTCCTATCTATCTCCCTTGCCCCATTGGGACTGGCCCCGGAGCATGTACTGAGCGTGGTCAGGGCTGTGGCTGCCTGGGGAAGGTGCTCCAGAAAGATGGGAGCATCTGTCGGCTGCCTGCAGCCCCTCTGGAGCATGCGCTCGGTTCCATCAACGCTGCTTGCAAGCAGTGCTCAAGAGAGGCATGGCCTCCAGTAAAGACCCACTGAGGCTGCTCTGCCTGCATGCAGGAGGAGGTCGGTTGGGTGACAAGTCCCCCTCCTGGAAGGCAGGCAGCCCAGAGACAATGACAGGCAGGTTGATCTGGTTGTGGTGCTGTTTTGTCCTCCAGGCTCCAGGGCTCTGCCCGTTTTCCCCATTACAAGAGCAGAAGAGGGAGGGAGGTGGGTCCCTTTTGACCACTGCTTGCAAATACAACTTGTCCATGCATAGGAGTGCAAGAGCAGCTTGCCTCCTTCATCCCATGTGCTATGACTAGTTTTGGGACTCCCTGGAGAACAGGGAGTGGGAGGAGAGGTTTCTTCAGTTGCTCTTGATCTTTTGTGGGGGAAAAAAAAAAAAAAAAACAAAAACCACCACCATACGAAGCTATTTCTGTGAAACATCTCTTCTCCCCACAGGGAAGAGTCAAGCCTAGTTGCTGTGCTGGCCTCAAATCTCACTGGTGCATTTTTCTCCCTGTATTCAGGTTTGACTTGTAATAGGAATCGCTCCTCCTTATTCCTTCCTCCAGCCATCCCCAAAACTCCTAGATGGTTTAAAAAAAAAAAATCTCTTCTTGTTGGGACTGCCTGACTGCTCTTCCACACACTGGTCACTCATTCCAGCAGCCTGCTCAGGGCCCAGCAAATCGCGTCAGTGTATAAGCAGATCTGGGTGAGCTGCAAAGAGATTAACCTGGGAGAGGAAATGTGGGGCCTGAGAGGATTAACAACGTAGCTGGGTTACAGCTGGATCGTGTGCCAGCCTTGCACACCGACCCGCTGCGCAGTAAAGGCTGACCAGGAGGATACCCTGATCCATCGCACCAGTGTGATGGTCCTGATGTAAGCTGGCTCCTTGACTTATCTCTTTGGGTAATGCCACAGGCCATCCTAGGAGGAGGCCTAGTCTTAGCTTAGCTGAATAGAGAGACCATGTTATGTGATGATTAGTGAGCCCACGCCTGTGTTGGGGTGGTCTGGATCCCTTGTATTCCCAGTGAGGAAAACCTCCAGAGTGCTTAAGCCTTCTGGCCCCAGGGCTATGGAGAAGGTGGCTTGGAGGTTTTCTGACATCTGGGGTGAAAACTCATACACTACCTCTGGCAACGGCAAGGCTTTGGACTAGATCTGCTTTGGCTAAGCCATGCCCCTCACTGAACAGCACAGATATGAGTCTGTTAGGAGAAAACATGCCCAGAGGCTCGGTGAGAGTAAGAACAAGTAGATGTGTTTCTTTAAAAGGCACTGTGGAAAGGATGCTCTGACGCTAGTAAACATGCCCACTTTAAGGACAAGGCCCTGTACAGGGACACTTATAGGACTGTAGGTGGAAAGCAAGGGGAAAGAATGTCCTGCACACTGGACTGAGCCAACATGACATGAGCAACCTGCTGGCTGCAAGGGAATGGGAAATGCATTTGAGATTGTGCTGTCTCATCTCCACTCCAACTGGCCGCTGTATGAGCGGATAGCTGTAAGTACAGGCAGAGTTTCTAACAGTAGAAATATCTGCTGTTCAAGTACTGGGTGTGACTGCATGAGCCAGTCCACCTCCTCTTGCACAAGCCTGGCTTCCACCTGGGGAGAGCTTCCACGCACCAGACTGTTGGGAGACCTTCCTCCCGCCATCCCATAAGAATTTGAACTAAGCTCCCAGCACTGACAAGGAAAAAAAAGACTAGTCCCTTCTTCCGTCCATCGCCCAACTGACTCCTATCGACTCTTCTGCGTGACTTGTACATGAAACTCTATTCCCCCCACTAGGCTGTGCCTGACTTTCAGGAGACTAGACCTCGTAATTACGTTCTCTCCGCCAGCGCATCAGCGGTAAGATTGCTTCCTCCTAGATGTTGCCTCTCCAACCTCTTCCTGCCCCTCTCTTCACCCAACTTAAACTCGGACCTAGTGCTCTGCTGTTTTCAACATTTTAATGTGACATGGGCTGCCCAGGGTTCCTCTGACTCAACCTTCAGGATGCAGATCACCCCTGTGGGGGTGCACGGTCAGGGTCTGGCACTTTTGCTGCTTGGTTTGCTTTCCAGTTTCTCTGCCAATCCTTTTCCACATTTCTAGTGGGGAATCTTCGGACTGTTTTTTATTGCTAGTGGAGCAATTGAAAGGAAAAAACCTCAAAGCCTTTCTGGATGGTTCCAGCTGTACGCTGGCAATGTCACATGCGTGACTGCCTGATCAGTACTGTGGTGTCAGTGCTCAGAGGCATTGTAGCTGGTCAAGAGAAGCAAAAGTGGAGGAATATCTCTGCCACCCATCGTGTCAGTAACGCAGTAGGCTGACAGTGCAGGCTTGTCTATTCTGCCAATAGAGGTCATTTTTTTTTCCTTTCATCTTGGGGCCTGTCTGTTGGCGGCTGTTATGCTGTCAGATATGCTGGGGGTGGGTGAATAGCCCGTTGCATCTCTGCTGTGTTGCGCTGAGTGGCTGTGGTCAGGCAATTGACTTTCCGTGCTGTGTTCATGGCTCCCCATTGCACAATGTCACATTTCTCGTTAAAATGTTGAAAACTGATCATCTTGCTTCCTAAATAGCATTCAGAATAACACTGATGCCTGTTAATAGACTAATCTGGGAGTGGAAGGGCTGGGGAGTGGGATCTGCAGATATGAAAAAGGACAGCCCAGCCTTCTAGCAAACAAAAAACATCATGGAAACAAATCGGATTAATGGGAAACCCATCCCATTTGGAGAAAGAGGGATGGGTTAGATAGCATCAGTGTTAGTTCCCAGGGGGATCTGTCCTGAACTTCTTGAAGAGTGATGCTGGGATCAGAAATGGCTTTGCACAACAGCTAGAAAACTATTTCCGTAGGCCTGGTGATGAGACTCCTTAGGAAGAAGCTGATACTGGTGATGCTGCAGCAATTGCTCAGTTTCCATCTCTCCTAGTGCAGCAACTAGCAGCAAGCCTGTGGCGCTGGCTTCTCCCTTGGAAAGGTCTGTTCCAAGGACAGCGCAATAACGGACTAAAACTGAGCTCTAGGAGAATCAGAGGAGAGAATCTGGGCTTTCCCTGCCTCTGAATAGCTCTGGTTAGACCAGGGTATCCTGATTATTCCCTGAGGCTTTCTAAAGCAGGCCTGAAGGCAAGCATTTGCATAACGTGCATTAGCATCTTGCAGAGTGCCCAGATGCTCAGTTGAACATGTCTCGTCATCACCAAACTGCAAGCTGGACTGCTTTTGCTGTATTGCAAAGCTGTTCTAGGGGGCAGATGCCAAGCACAGTAACATGACAGGAGAAATAGATTTTGGGGGGTTTTTAGCCCACAGGTGTCTACCCTGGCACACCTCTGCCTAGTTCAGTCGTTGCTCTTCAGAGCTCTGCTAGAGAAGCTCTGACAGCAGCGATGATGATATGGGACAGTTAGAGCAGGGCTCTGGGAGACTGACTTGCTCTAGCTAAGCAGCCAGCACTGACCTTGATCACTTCTTCATGTTTGGTGGTTGCACAGCAGGGCCTGCTATCAGGAGCACCTCTAGGAAACCTGCTGGCCCAGCCAGCAGTGGTCCTGGTGGCTTCCAAAACTCTCTATTTCAGAGGTTGCAATTGGTGGTTGAAGTACCACCTGAAGTCCAGCTGCACTAGCAGGGGTGACTTGAATAACAATTGGCATCTCCAAGTAGCAAAACGTGGGCTGAGCCCAGACTGCTCCGCAGCTCCGTGCAGGCAGGACTGCTTTGCCACAAGCTCTCTAATCCCAGCATTCATCCCAAGGGGTCAGGCACTGCAGCAAGGTAGGTAGGAGCTCTTCATACTGTTGCTCTGCTTTTCTTCCAGGCCAGAGTCCTTGTGCTACTTTAGTCTTAGTGTGTACTGACAGTATAGAGCAGTGGTTGCTGCTCACCTTGCTGTTGAGCTCTGCTCCCTTCTCGAGAGATTGCTTATGCCCAGGTAACAACTTTGTCTTACAGGTGAGCAAACAGGTCAGCTCTCTCCTGGACCATATGCCCTCAGCAGGGCTCCGATTTGGATTCTAAATTTATGATGATGTTTTTTGGAGAGGTGGATAACATGGTGCTTTTATTTTTTTGCCCCCCTGCCATAACAGGAGGGCTTAAATGGAATTAGATCCACCTGGAGATAAGCACCTCCCGTGTTTTGTATGAGTTGGAGGCTGAGGAGCCATTTCTCCTCTCTCCCACACTGACCTTTTGTTTTTGTGTAAGAAGGTGTACGTGGGCTGTGTAAGCCTAAATATCCCTTTCTCTCAGACCCTGCCACTTGCCTTGCGCTGTACTCCTAGGAATGATTCCAAGAAAAACATATTGAGTACCTTAAAGAGGGTTCCTCTGGCTTGAGCTGGGGTGGAGGAAGACAGGTGCAGATCACGGCCTTTTCTGTCCCCCGAGCTGTCTGAAACGCTTCTGACTAGAGCCGCGTAGTGCCTTAGCCCAGGGATAGATCTGGGCAAAGCTGGGCTGCCCCGGAGCACCATAGGACCAGAGCTGGAGATTGCACGGCAAGGCCACAGAAGAGAAACAAATCTGGCTGTGAATTCAGTGGGTACTGCAATGATTAAATGGGCCTGAAACGGCTTAAGTACTGTCTACAGCATCTAAGCAGGAAGACCTGTGGCCAGAGTGAAAGCTTCCATTGCCCCTGTAGTAAACCTTGCTCCAAAACCAGGAGGGTGTGCTGCAGAGGCCTCGCGCCAGAGCAGCAGTTCGGGCTACGACCTGCTTCTCAGCTGCCTGCAAGGATCTTCCCACCATCTGCCTTCCAGAGTAGGAGCTCTTAGACTGAGAAGGGGAAGAGGCTCGTGTCCCCATGCACGGCTGAAATTGCCCAGGCCTTTTCGAATAAACCAGTTCCTGATTTGCAGTAACAAAACATCCTCGTAAAGGTCAGAGAAAACACCCAGCCTCAGCGTGCTGAGCACTGCACAGGGACAGCCCGCGATTGTAAGGGGGCCAGCTGCAATAACTCCACTCAGGTAAGAAGAGGCGTCAGGCTACGTACCGCGGAACAGGAGCTGAGCTGCAGGCCAGGGGACAGAAGCCAGAAGAGGAGCAGGCAGCAAGCCAAGGAGCCTGGCATAACAGCTCCCTGCTTCAGCCCCTCACCAGCACATGCAGCTCCTGCAGGTGCTCCTTGTATTGGCTGGTGAAGTTGTCTCTGCACCTGGGGCTGCCGCGGCCCACCTGAGGGCAGTTGCTGGTGAGCAAACCTCAACACAGCTCAGTTGGGAGACCCTGGGTCTAAGCAGAGCGTGTTCTCCCTCTGACACCACAGCATCCAGCGCAGGGCTCTCGGGTGCCTGCAGCGCAAGTTCAGCCATGCTATGGTGAACTTCCTGATCTGCAAAGGTGACAGCAGAGGGTGAAGCTGAGGTCCTCAGAGGCCATCTCGCCTGGCCCCACTGATGTGGGGTGTTGCTGGCAGGCTGGTCTGCTCCCAGTTGATCCAGGGTGATTTCTCTTTGTGTTGCCAGGGCTGAGGGAGTGGTTTTCTGCTGAGAAAAAGCCAAGCCGAGGAGCTCTGGGAAGGATCAATGTGTTTTTCTACCTCTTCTCCCCCTTTCCCATCGCTGTGCGTGACTTCTGTTGTCAATTGTTTCATGTCCTGGAGCCAGATCCCAGCAAGCAGCTGGCAGCGTCGTGCTGCCCCGAACGTGCCCCTGTGGGTGAGGAGAGTAGGAAGGAGTAAGTAGCGTGATGTTTTGCCTGGCTCAAAGGCAGCAGCCAGACATTGCTTCCTCCTTCCCGTCACTAAACATGCCCGTCGATAGCGCAGACCGGCTGGATTGTGACCCCATTAACCTGAGCTCTCTAGACCAGTGAGCGAGGAACACTGGCCTCTTCTGGCTTAAGCTCACGGCCGTTCCCAGGCCCTATTTGTGGGCTCTCCACAATCCTAAAAGAAGGGCTGTCCTTCAACACCAACCTCTGCAGGCTTCAGTAAAGTAACCCTTGCTGTTCAGAGGACTCTGCTGCTTAATCCTTTTCTTCCTGGAGCCTGTTGAATGCACTTGCTGTAACAGCCCTGGCAGGGAGCAGAGCTGGAGTGCTGCTGGCTCTGGCGGCGTGAACTTGCTCTCCCATTGTGAAACTGAGCTGGAGGGTGCAGGAACGAGGGGAAGGGGCATCGCTCTGGCAGCTGCTGCTGGGTGAAGGGCTAGCTTGTCCCCGGAGTTGGCCTGCTGTGTCCCCGGAGCGTCCTTGCCAATTGGTGTTAATGCCGAGTGCTTCTCGACGTCTCCAACACTGACCTCCTTTCCTGTTGCTCTGTGGCCCCTACAGCTTTGGAGCGACGAGGTGGAAAAAGTAAGTACCCGGCTGAAATTGTGCTCAAACCTTCTGGGCGTGCTGGTGGTGTTCAGGGGGTGGGGGGTGCTGTGGACTCCCTCCTGCTCGTGTGCTTGCACACACGCGGGGGAGGATCCGTGGGATGTTGCTGTTGTCAGCCGCAGTCCTGACCTGCAGCTGTATGGTTCAGTGCGACTCTGACAGTGGCTTGGGAAGAGCCTGTCCCGAGGGCCAGTTGGCTGTACCTGGTGTGAGAGACTTCCTAGGCAAACCAGGCGTGCATTCGTGCGTATGTGATAAAAGACAACTCTGAGAGCCCTGCACCGGTGTCGCAGGAGCAGAGGTGATGCGCTGTGAAGTGATTCAGCTCTGCTCCTGCGGCAAAGGCCCTGCCTGCTCCAATTTTGCATGTGCCATGCGTTAGCCTCTAGTAGCCCCTTGCCTGCTTGTTCTGAAGAGCTGAAGCAAGGACAGAAGGTTTCCCCATGAACAGCCCCAGCTGCTGGGGGGAACAGCTCTGTCAGGAGGGCAGGGTGGGAGGTTTGGAGCCTGTCGTGGAGTTGACACTGGCTGGGTGAGCTGCACTTACCCTTCCGAGTGGATCCATGGAGGCAAAGTCCCAGATCTTGTTTTTTTTCTGGGCTCTGCAAGGGGAGTGTGACTCGTCCATGAAGATGGATGGAGGGTTGCTAGTGGACTAGAGACCAGGGTGAGCTCTGTGCGGAGCTCCAGCATGGTGTGGAGCTTCCAGAGACACCTTCTGGGATGCCATTGCCTTTCATACCTCAAACACCCCCAGCAGATATTAGCCTGAAGCCCGAAGTGCAAGGTGGTAGAATGGCACGTTCCTGCATGCTGTGCATGAGAGCAACCTATTACTGCCGTACTCTAAATGCATCATCAGAGCAGATTGGCTGGTTTTGAACGAGCTCATCCTGTACTTTAAATCCTTCAGTCCCTCAAACAAATCAGATGATTGCAGTCAGCTATAAGCATGCAAGGCTCTGTTCCTCTATGTTCTATCTTTGGTCTATCCTGGTTGGATAGACCGAAGTATGTCAGTAAACGTCAAAGTTCTTCATGTCTTGGAGAAGCACAAGACTGGAAGGGACGTCCCAGGTCACAGTCTGGTGCTGGCTTTATGGGAAACTACATCCTGCAACTGCTCAGAGCTAGCAGGGAGAGGCAATGGGTCAAATCCCAGGCGGTGCCAAATGGAGCTGGGTCTGCCTGTCACAAGTTTCAAATAGTTCTGCTGCCACTGAAGTCTCCGCTCAGCTCACTGGAGCAAGAATCTCTTGGTGCTTAGTGAGGTATACTGAAATACTGGTATTTCCTGTTACATTCCTCCTTGTCCTTTAAATAATCCCTTTCATACAGAGGATGCAAGAAAATAGATCAGTTGTAGCTTAAAATAGACAAATTTGATTAAAAGACAGTCAAAGCATTTCTTTGTTCTAGCCTAGCTGTACAACAGCACTGGTAATGCTATTACCAGATGAGAGGTGTAATGGCCTGCAGCATCTCCTCCAGCTGGGAAGGCTGGGTGTCCTCTGGGGTGACCTGCTCAGAAACACCAGCGATGCGGCCTCTGCTCTGAGACTGTCAGCCTGTCTGGATTAGCTCTCCGGGGTCAAGACCAAACAAGTCCTGTGCCAGATTGATCAGGGCATTTCCAAAGCAGCAAAAGGAGCTCTGTCACAGAACCACTGCACCGAGGCAGGCAGCCCTCCGATTGCTGCACCCCCCTGGAGAAGGGGAAGAGGACACAGAACCCGTACTCCTCTCCTTCCAGCAAGCTGTAGCTGAGTGGATATCACTCTTCTCTGCCATCCTAAGAGCGAACTGGCATGTTCTGCTTGGTGTTAAGGAGTAATGCATGCTAGAGAGAACAAAAGTGCCTGTTTGTCTCCCCTTTCCCTCTGGCAGCGGGGAGGGGAGAGCAGGCACCAGAGCACCTGATTGCTCTAACACTTCTGGAGCTCTTCTCTTTGCAAGGATCCACCTGGGTATTCTGGTACTGCAAAACTGCCGGAGTGTAAATGTGCTGTTTGTTGGTGGCGGAGAAATGTTCTGTCTGTTCGGTAAAGAGGGTCTCCAGTATTAGTCTGTCTTTGAATTCCCAATGTCTGCTGCATAGCTGCCTTCTATTAACCATTGTTTAATTCCCCCGAGCTCAAAATAAGTAACTAGCTTCAAAGGAGAGCCTTGGGTAGAAGTTGGATTGGGATGTTCATCTCCATTGTGGAGAGATGTGGTTAGTAACTACAATTTGGTAAATGCTCCCTGGCCTCAGCCTTTGTTCTGTGGTGACAAAACGGATTCGGGCAAAAGTTGCGCTTGGAGAGAAACATAGGGAGGTTGTCACGTTCCTGTGCCTATGGGCTTAGAGAGAGGGGGTTAAAAGGACAGATGCTGGCATGGGACTGGCTTTCCACACACCTCAGGATCGACAAAGCCTCTCCATCTTCATGTTCTAGTCTTGTGGGAGTAGGAGCTTCCTAGCTTGATGCATCAGTCTTGAGCTGCTGTTCCATGACCTGCAGTCATCCAGTGCAGGATCAAGCAGGAATCAAGTTGAAATACAGCCAGAGGCCTCTGGGATCCTCACCCAGGGTGTCTTGTGCCGATGTTCAGTGTCACAGATGGATCCTACTGGGCCAACAGCACACTTGGCTCAGTGCCAAAAGGGGGGGGGCGTTGGTGGAGGTGGGTGTTGCCTCTCCCTGGAAGAGGCGGAATGGTGGTCCTTGCCTTGTGCTGTCTTGAACACCCTGTCCTGTTTTTCAGGCAGAACACGAGCTGAGGCTCACACAGACCGAGTTTGATCGACAGGCAGAGGTGACACGTCTCCTGCTGGAGGGGATCAGCAGCACACACGTGAGTCTCCTTAGGTGACGGGGGGTGACAGGGACTACAGAGACTCTTGGCTCCTTTCGAGAAGAATGCCAAGAGGATGGTGGAGCCCTGCACTGGGAGCAGAGGTAGAAGAGGTCATAAATTTGGATGCTGGAATGCTCAAACTAAAAACATAATGAAGCATGCACAGGCAGTGCCACTGTGACACCCGCAGCTCTGCAGTCCTCGAGATGCTTCCGAGCCAGGAAAACCTTGTGGTTCTCTCATTAGAGCTGTGGACTAGCCACATGGGCATGGCTAGAGTGCCAGGGGCAGCCTCCTCTCCGAGATCACCCTTGGGCCTATGCAACATTCCCAAACTTAACAAATTAGTGTATTCAGGACAATCAAGTAACTCTCTTAAATGCTGGCCTGCACAAGTCTGCTTCCCGTGGGGGTAGGTCACAGCTGCAGGAAGAGGGTTCCTGTGCCTGGCACCCAAACTCACGGACCAGCTTAAGGTCCTTCTCCCTCCAGGTGAATCATCTGCGCTGTCTCCACGAGTTTGTGGAGTCTCAGACCAACTACTATGCTCAGTGTTACCAATACATGCTGGACCTACAGAAGCAACTGGGCAGGTGAGACAAGAGACTGCTTTTATTTCTCTAAGGGTTACTCATCTGGCTACCCCTAGCTCAGGCCTCCTTCCCCATCCCGTGTCATAATGTTGGGTGGAAGTTTTAAAGCCCCCTCCATGCTCTGACAGAGCTTCTGAGCTTACAGAATGGTGACCAACCCCAGTGGTATTGCATTTAGAGCAGGCTTTGCCATTGGATTCATCTGTGTTTTACACATTCGTCTCAAAGCATGATGGCCATGGGAGTTTGAACATTCTTGCTCTAAATTAGTTAAATCGCATGGGAGACAAATTCCTGTTGCCAAGCAGCAAGCCTGAGTGTGCTCAGCTGCAGCAGTAACTAATTCTGTGCTGCTGGCTGCTCATCCCGTGGGCGTGGGCAGGGCTGTTTTGTCTGTTAGCTTGTCACATCGGTGCGGTGGCCTGACCCAGGAGGGGCTCTTGCCTCTGCGTGATCACTCACTACTCCTGTTCCATTCTTTTCCATGCTTGCAGCTCCAAAGGAGAAATGTAAGTAAGATGTTGCGCAGGACCGGCTCTAAGAGCTCTCTACCTCAGCCAACCTCTGGGGAGTCTCTGCAGACTCACTACAAAGGCCAGCAAGGGCCAGAGCTGCACTCCCTTAGTGCAGAGGAGGGTATCGACAGATAAATGACACCGAGCTCCATTACTGTCCCTATCTAGAGAGCCCAGAAAGCCTGGGAGCCTCCAGTTTTGGCATCCAGTTTAACAGCAACGACTGTCCCGTTCCTGAAGAACTAGCAGACTAAACAGATAACACAGACCATGTGAGAGCGGGGCAGGGACACAGCACAACGCACCCAGTAAAACAGCTGCAGAGCCAAGAATAGCACCTGCCCAGACCCCTCTCTGCTGCCACACTTCAGTCCCGTACCCTGCAAGTTAAGTGCCAGTCCTGTAACAGGACACTGGAATCAAAATAAGCAGACAAATATTACCTTTTTCATAGTCTCAGCACCTAAGAACTGAGTTCATTTCCCCACTCAAAGGGCAGCGTAGATCTGTTACAGCTATTAGTTGGAACTCTTGAGCATCATCTCTGCAGTGTAACTACTGAAAGAGCGAGCTCTTTCTTGGTTCCTCATACTAGAGCCTTACTGAACTCTGCTTTTTTTCTCCTGTGTAAGATTTTCAGGCACATTCGTAGGCAATGCAGAATCCACATCTCCTCCCCCAGCTGCTACCTCTCCTCCAGCTGTTGCTGCTGCCACACTCCCTGCTGTGCCTACTATTCCAGTCGTGCCCACGATTGTTGGGGTGCCTAATACCGTTGCAGAGAGTGTACTGAACCCAAATGAAGTCAAGCCTCCTGCCAGTGGGACACGGAAGGCCAGAGTCCTCTATGATTATGAAGCAGCTGACAGCACTGAGCTGGCACTTCTTGCAGATGAGGTTGGTAGCTTTCCTTTGCGTTGAATTTTGCTGTAACTGCCTAGCAGCCCACTGCATGCTCAGCAAGGTCTTGGTTACTTTTCCTGCCCCTTAAAAACCCTGTTTTATAGAACTGCTAATAGTGTCTTTTCCTTGACACTAGTATCCGCTGAGTTGCAGTGAGCTTGTGCTCACGGCCGTTTGCTATTTAAGAATATCACCCCACTAACTCTTCTATTCCTATTGGAGTCTTGCTGTACCCAGCTAACAAAATACCCCAATACTTAGTGTCTTCACTGTGACCCTCAAATAGAGCTGCCTTACCTGAGAGCAATGGGATAAGCTACTGCCTGGAGGCCTGGTCTAATCATGCTGAGAAAAAAGGAAATTCGGCAAGTTGCGAACTCTTTTGTTGACTAGACTGAACTTTCGTATTCAGCAGGGATGACACAGCAATATCATGCCACCCTGTATGCAAAAATACCTTAAGTCAGTTTGGAGAACGAAAAGGCAACAGGGACATCACTGGGCAGATTTCTGTAGATCTTCTATTAAAGCTCCCGGGAAAGGGCACAGGCACCTGCTAAATGAACTTCAGGAATTATTGTTCTTTCAGTACCCATCTGACTGAACTGCTGGGCTCTGTCTGCAGAATAAGGTCTGGGCTAATGCTGTCTTCTCTCCCCAGATGATCACTGTGTACAGCCTGCCAGGCATGGATCCAGACTGGCTCATAGGGGAAAGAGGGAACCAGAAAGGGAAAGTTCCTGTCACTTACTTGGAACTGTTAAGTTAAATGTCTCCAGGAAGAAGAATGTACAAGCAGAATGCACCCCTCATCTCCTGGCACTTCTAATGCGGATTTCTTCATCCGAGACCATTGCTCTCTTCAGGGTTGACACTCCATTACTAATACGGGAATTGTGGGAAAGAAGTGGTAAAACTGTTACGGTAAGGTTTTGGGAAAGGGCTGATGGCACCCAAGACTGAATTCATTAACTACCACTGCAGCCTGCTTTGAGGTTAGTCTTGATGGTGCAAGATTCCTTGATTACTTTTTTCTACCCTACCCTAGTCTTGCTAATGGCAGTGGCTTTCCCAGGGCCGGCAGGCTGTCTCCCTCAGCAGCTGCTCACGAAGTTTAAGTTACACTTCCCTCGTGTCTGGTGTGGGTTAGTGCCTGTCTGCCCCTCCCGTCCTCTCTCCAGCAGTAGAATTGCCTAAGTCAAACCATCAAGCATTCCAGTGGGGAAGTGTCCCACACAAACCCTCTGACATGTTCCAGCTCTTAAGGCAAGGAAGCTGAATTTAAGAATCAAGAGCCTGTTAAACCCATCCACCTTGCTCACCTGTAGGAGAACAGTAGTGCGAGGCTCTCTAAGAGCCACACTTACTATCGTGGTGCCTGATGGCTGCAGTCTAGAACTGTCCTCTGAAGCTGGAAGGAAATTTCTTTGTGAAGACCAACCTAGTAACTTAGGGCCCGTATGTCAAAAATCAAACCTCAGTGCAAGGGACCATGCATCTTGCTTGCATTTCCTCTGAGAAACTGCTCTTGGACTGCAAAGAGTTTACAAGCCTTTTTACAAGCTTTGCTCCCTGTGTTAATTGTCCAGGCTTTTCTTTCAGTGCGTCTGTTCCAGGCATGTTTTAGCCTGACTTTATTTTCACCCTAGATCACTGATTTAACTAATATTTCCCCTCCCATCTCAGCAGCGAACAGACTTGGTGCATCCTAGTACAGTAAGGTATAGTCCCACTTGCTGGTATCTCCAGCAATGAGCTATTCGTGGCCGTACACACACTAATCAATCCAGGCTGCCCTCGATGTATGTGGTTTAGCTCAAAGGTGTGGATGCCTTTTAATCCTGTAATGAGCTTTTTAGCTAGAGCTCACCTAAAGGACTTCTGCTGCTGTGTAACTCGCTTTCCACTCAAGCTGGATGGAAGAGACACTCACCTGCACCAAGATCTCTGTTCACTACCTTCCTCTCGGTATGTCAGAACCAACTTTGCTCGTTTATTGATCTTTTGCACTTTCCCAATGGTATCGTGACCACTCTAATGTAACAGGGCACCGAGCACCTATGTAGGGCTCATGGTTTTCAGCACTTATTTGCCAATAAAGAAACTGCCTGACCTCCTGCCTCAGCATCTTGAGTGGGTTCAGGGCTGCCCTTGCTCTCCAGCCATGCGACTGCAGGTGGTAGGGACAAGCAGCGCTGGCGGGGAGGCAAAGGGAGGCAGCTCACGTGGGAGCTGGGCCGTTCCGCTATCCCGGTCTTGAAAGCCGGGTGTAAAAGCAAAACAAAGCTGCTGATCCTTCCTGTCCCAGCCGAAACTCTCAACGTGCCTTAAGATTGTTAACGTCTTGCAGTTCCTTTCCCAGATGACACATCTCAGTTGTACTACAGATTCAGGAACTCTAAGAAACAACAGCTCCTCCTTAACCTGAAGCAAAAATAGAGCAGCAGTATGACTTTAGCTGCTGAGAGACTGGAAATGCTATTCTAGATCTAACAGACTTTTCTGTTGTTATGGAAACCAAATCTGCTGCTAATTTAAAATCCTAAAGCCTTGTCCCTAGCACCCAGCTTGGAAAGAACTCCTGGGAAAAGCAGCTGTTGAAATGCTCTGTAGTGTAGCAATAGCGCTCAGTTTTTCTACAGTTAAACTCTAACGAAAGGGAATGGGGAAATCACATCGTGCTACTGTTTTAGTTAGTTTTACAATTGCAATAATTACCACTACCACAGTTCTACCCTTTTGTAGATCTACCCCTGCCTATTTCCCTCCCACCTTCCAGTATGTACACCTTTCCCTCAGGCCAGTTTCCCTTTATTCCTCTCCCTGGTGCATTGAAGAAAGAGGAAGAACAGCTTTAGCAAAAACAGCAGCAGCTTAATGATGCAGAAAATGGTGTCTCTTCCCTCAGAACAGCCAGAAGGAAGTCTTCTCCTGCCAGCAGCGCTCCCTTCCCTCTGCATTACAGAAGAGCACATGGAAAATCTATTGCTACTTCTAACTGGCTCTCTACAGGAGGATTACACTCTCATGCTGCTTATTTGCAGATGTCATGGTGAGCCACCCTTGAATCATAGAATCATAGAATCATTAAGGTTGGAAAAGACCTCTAAGAGCATCAAGTCCAGCCGTCATCCCAACATCACCATGCCCACTAAACCATGTCCCTAAGCGCCTCATCTACACATCTTTTAAATACCTCCAGGGATGGTGACTCCACCACTTCCCTGGGCAGCCTGTTCCAAGGCCTGACCACTCTTTCAGTAAAGAAGTTTTTCTTAATGTCCAGTCTAAACCTCCCTTGGCGCAACTTGAGGCCATTTCCTCTCGTCCTATCGCTTGTTACTTGGGAGAAGAGACCAACCCCCACCTCGCTACAACCTCCTTTCAGGTAGTTGTAGAGCGCGATGAGGTCTCCCCTCAGCCTCCTCTTCTTCAGGCTAAACAGCCCCAGTTCCCTCAGCCGCTCCTCATCAGACTTGTGCTCCAGGCCCTTCACCAGCTTCGTTGCCCTTCTCTGGACACGCTCCAGCACCTCAGTGTCCTTCTTGGAGTGAGGGGCCCAAAACTGAACACAGGATTCGAGGTGCGGCCTCACCAGGGCCGAGTACAGGGGCACGATCACCTCCCTGCTCCTGCTGGCCATGCTATTTCTGATACAGGCCAGGATGCCATTGGCCTTCTTGGCCACCTGGGCACACTGCCGGCTCATGTTCAGCTGAAAGCTGTTCCTTGCCCCTTTGTGGCTGAGGGGCAGGTAAAAGTACAATTCAGGGCTGAAATGCTGCTGTCTAAAGTGAAGCTATAGACACAGATAGCTTCTAAAACACAGATGTAACCAACAGCATCCACTATTCTTTGCTATCTGGCACTAAGGACTCCTGTCTAGTGCCATAAACTCTCTCTCTCTAGTGCTTGAGTAAGTATCTAAGAGAATGTATTATTTCTCCCTAAATTCTGATGCTATCCATTCTTGTTGAACACTAGTAAAGTGATTAGCACACTGCGTGTAACTTCAAAAGGTGTAACAAAAGGAAAGACACCGACAAGAGCTATCAAATAACAGCCCTAAGCACTACTGAACTGCTTAGATGTGCTGAATTCTGGCTTTACTTCCACTGCCCACAGCTACCTGTCACCAGTTTGCATCCTCTCTGCAGTTCTTCACCTTCAAATCTCCATGTTCGCACTCGTAGTTCCCCTGTGGCAGAAAGCGTTAACGGTTACAGGCAGCCCCATCTAAACACGATCAGGCCGAGGACTGTCACTCCACCTCCCTCACTGTCAGAGCAACTCACCTCAGTTTTTGGAAGGTAATCAAGCCCTTCTCCCTTCTACTTTAAGACCACTTTGCTCCAGCCAGCTAGTTAAAATCTCTCCAAAGCCTCCAGGGCAAGTAAAACTAGATCAAACAAGTGTGCTAGAATATCACCATCACTTAAGCCTACAAGGAAAAAAAAAAAAAACACACCAACCTCAAAGCAACATAATCTAATTTTCTCGCTCTAGTCTCTTAAAACCATCGAGATTAAAAAGGTTCTGACTGGTAAAGCAATCAAGCGTCTCTTTAGTAAAGAATTGGTAGGTTAGTAGCTCACAGCTACACTGAAATTTGATTTCTTACCTTAGAAAAGTCTATCTAGATTTCAGGCTTTATTTTAAGCAATAATCACTGACCTTCTCCTACTGTCTCCATCACACATTGAGCCTTGGAACCTTGAAGAGTTTGTTGATCTACTTGAGAGAGCTACAACAGCACAATGAAGCCTCGCTGTAGACAGTGTCTTCCTTCTAGCTTGAACCTGCGCCCTCCCCTGCTGCTGCAACAGGCAGAGTAGCAGCTTGGACCTGTGCACAGAGCGATCTGTGCGCATGCTCCACACCATCATGTGCAGAAGAATCATTCCTGAGGAGTATTTTATAGTGATGCTCGTTTAAAACCTCCTACGAGTTCCCCAACGTGAGAGTAAGGGAAAGGGAGTGGGTGTGGGAAAGCCGAGGGAATCAACCTTTGATTATAGTCGCTTCAAACAGTATCTGGATCGTCACTCACAAGCCACAACTCACATCACTGTTAGCAGAATTGGTGCTGCAGGCTGCTATGCCCCATACAAAACCATGAACCCAGCTGCTGTCAATAAAGGTTTTAATAACAGTATAAACAGGGCACAGTTACAAAAAACTGCAAGACTGGAACAATGGAATTTTGACTTAAAAACCTTGAGTGAGGCCTTGCTCTTCAGAAACACACACAACACACAGACTGCAGGGTGAAGGCGTGAGCACACATACATCATCTTGCCTTGAACCATTCAGTACAAAAATAGCAGTAGAAAGATGGTCTCTGAATTGCTGGCTGATCCCTTGGTTGTGCCTTAACTGGACTCTCACTGCGAGGGAGAGGCAGATTGCACCTTGTGTTGAGAGCAGAGTTAATGCCCAGCGGAAAGCTCGTCTCCTCTCTCCATCCAGCCACAGCTTCCCCAGCTGAGGTACAAGCTATAAAAATAAAGGTTTTGACTGTTCAGCGCTTGTACCCAGCCAGGATGCTCTAGCAGACAGAGCGGGCAGGCTGTGCACGTGGGCCGATCACTGAAGAGCCAGGCCTCCCTCCCTTTCCCACTCCTTGCTACGAGCTCTGCCAAAGGCAATGCCTTCTGAGGTGGACACGAATCGTTCTGCTCAAGTCCTGAAAAGGGAGGCAGGGGCAGGATAGACTCTATCTCTGCAGGTGCCGGACAAAGGCCTGCACGAGCTGAAACAAAGGCTCCTGCCCTTCAGGACCCAGCTTGGAGGCAGACTTTCCTTGGGGAGAGGGAAGAACCCCGCTGGCAGGTGAAGAGGGACCACCCCGGCGGAAGTAACGAGACAGGCTGGAGAGCAGCGTACTCTGAAATGAGAAGCATGTAACAACTTAGCTTCCTTCAATCACATGCCCCTCTCCCTCCCCAAACAAGGTGCCGGTGGCACAGGAACAGGCACTGGTACGTGCAGCCCAGGATGCCTACGGCTGGGGACTCATGCTGGGGAACGGGGTCTTCTGGGCAGCCAAAGACAAATGACCTTCTCCCACTGGCACATTTACACTGAACAGCAACAAGGGAGGGTACAAGCCGCTTACCAGCTCAGAGCTGAGCTCCTGTTTCATCCGCTGCTTATCACGGGGATGCACAGCTGGGTCTCTCAAGTACCGAACAGCCTGGGAGATGAGCAGGTAGAAACAGTTTTCCATTGTAAACATGAGCAGAGACCTGTGCAAAGAAACGCACATCAGCAGGAGCCAAAAAGGTCAGCACACTCTTTAGAAAGGTCTAATACTCTTAGAAAGACTTCACACACAGGGCACATACGAGGGAACACTGTTTCTGTTCACATTCTGCTCAAGCAGTGATATCCAAAAGCTATGGTCTGCCAAGTAGAAACCCCTGCTGCCATCAGGGAAGTCTGATTTAAATACACTGGTAAATAAGCATCAAACAACTCTCTACACTGCATCTAGGATGGGATGGCTTCACACACCCTCCCAAAAAAATCCCTGCTTGCTTTGGACAGCTTCTGATGGGCTATCTGAACTCCCTGGATTCAGAGTGAGCAGCTCTGAAGCTACACGAATGCCTGTAAACCTCAGTTCTGACCTAAGGAGCATCAGGTTCTACTCCTTGGCCGTGACCAAATCCAACAGCTAGAAACTTACTTGAGGGTTTTGGTTCCCTCTTGCATATTCAGCCCTGCAGCCTGAGGGAAAGGTTCCTTCTTCTTATCCAGCTGGGAGGGGAAAAAAAGACAGGCATTAGAGACAGGAGATAGAAAAGAGGAAATACTCCTGCTCTTCAAAATACCAGTTGAATGAGTGCTCTGAGATCACCGCAACTGCTGTGCTCTCCCAAACAGAGAAATGGCTAGTACCTCTCCCAACATGTTAAGGGCCACATTGACTGTGGCCAGGAGGGTCCCAAAGGAAGGTGCGACATCTGAATCAAAGGCTGGTGTGGTGAAACTCAAAACGAAGAGCATGTTGTACTCAGCAAGGTCCAGTGACTGTGGAGAAACAGAAGGAGGAGTGAGTGACCCCTGAGGCCATGAGTATGCTATTGTCATAGCAACAAGAAAACCTAGTCCCTGTATCATGCTTTTTGTATGGAGAACTAGAAGCACTGAGATCATTTCCCAAATCTCAAGTATAGAGATGGAGCAGTAGGGAGCGTTCTGTACAGTACTGCACAATCAGACTCTACGGCTCTCCTCACATGAATGAGCCTTCTCCAACTCCCAAGCCGTACAGCTTGCCACCAAGTGGTAAGCTGAAGTAATGACGGTTTCCAGATTGTTTTCAAAAGCCCAGGCATATTTACCTAGAGGCACAGCAAAAGGAAGTTAACTATCCAAGAGTTAGCAGCAGGACACTGCCAGAATCAAGGATTAAACCTTCCTTTTCTGAACCTGGCCAGCCACTAGGTCACACCGACACAGGAGGATAACAAGAGGATGTCTTTTCTGAAGTGTGAGATACTGAGGATATAAACCTAGCTGGGTTATTAGTCTGTTCAGTAAGGTTACACGAACACAGTGTTGTGCAGATCAGACAAAAGCTCAGCCAAGCCTTCCTTTCACACTGATCTGTGCCTGATTCCCAAGGGGAATTCCTTGTGTCCTGCCTTCCTGCTTTGTACAGCAGAAGAGCAGACAGATGCATGGAGGGGTCATCGTCTCAAGCAGGACAGAATGTGCCTCACTGCACAGACCCAGAACATCACTTGAAATGCTGGAAACTCCCCCCTTCAGGGAGCAGCATCTCTCCTCTTTCGCTACCTGGTCAAGGAGGATCTGGCAGACATCCGGGGTGAAATGACGCAGGGCGGCAAGAGATTTGCTGAGGATTTTCAAGAGGCTGTACTGCACTGTAAGCAGCGCTTTCTGCTCTGCTGCTTCTGACTCAGGGCTGGGATGTTTGGAGGAGGCTTGGGGATTACGCTGCACTCGTGGAGTCACGCTCGATGGAAGGGAATCACCATTTTTTGTCTGTGGAGAAAGAAAAAAAGAAAGTGTTGAATACAGATATGATTATTTTGCACTACTTTCAGGGAAAAAAAATGCTATGAACAAAAGGAATGAGGTACCCAAAGTCTATCACCTGCTAGAAGCATAAGAATCTACACTTAGCTTGCATCAGGGGAGGCACTGCATTGCAGGGAAGCAGCTGCAGAGGCTATTTAGATTCCACATTCCGGAAAAAGAATCTCTAATCAACACATCAAGCCTTAGCCATGCTGAAATAACATGTCAGTAACAATGCATCGTCTCCACTTCATCAAGCTAAGGATTCCCCAAGAACAAGAGCACTCTCTCTTAAACAAATTAAATCAGATCAAGGACAACAGGTCAACAGTGACTTAATTAATGGCACTACAGAGTTCTACAGCAATGCAGCTTTCTTGCTGCAGTGTAGGCAGCTATAAAATTATAACAGCACCATTCAAACACAGGCTGCTGTTTCTCTAGGACTGGCTTTACACAGTCCAGAGTTTTTAGAGTCCAGACTCTTTGCACGTTTTTTTGCTGTGGAGAAATGCAAATCCTGACTGTTGATGATTGTCAATAATCACCACTAGGATTACCATCAAGCAATTCAACATCCAAGAGCCGAGCCTGGATATTGAATAATATTTGCCTTTTAACAGGGAGCATGGGCATGCAACACTCCTAACTTACAGTTTGGTTTAGAGTCCCCATTCTCACCTGCAGGTAGTGCTGGAGCATTTTGCGGCTGTGCAGGAGGGAGGTACAGGCCTGACACAGGTAACACAGATTCACCTGAAATAAATAAGGTGAGGGAGAAATCTCTTAAAAGCTCAAAACCCATCTATTCACTACCATTGGTGGAAGCTAGAAAATCCAGTTAAACAGAACACTGTGATCATAAAGGATCAATGCATCTCTTGATTCCCAGTATTTTCTCAGTCACCTGGCACTGAGAACTGGGAGTGAGACACTGAATTCCCCCAGTTATTTTTCCAAGCTATAATTTCTCTGTCCCCAACAGTTATCTCTCCTCACTCAATTCAGACAAGGTATTGACAGAACAGACATTTAAATGACCTCAGCAGTAGTTCCTATTAAAAGAGCAGTAATAAAAAGATGATATAGTGCCATTTTCTCTTAACGCATGCAAATCCCTGTGCTCAGGCAATGTATTATCCACAGCAATATCCTGATTCCTACCTGCATGTCCCTCATAAGCTGTGGCAGGTGGAAATGCCACTCCTTTCTGAAATTTGAGAGCTGAAGAATGAAGCCAACAGTGTGATCAGCCTCTTCCAGACAGGCCAAGCTCTGTACCGTCCGTACTGCATTCAGGCACTGGAAAGGAGAGGGAAGTAAATCAGGGCAATGACAGTTAAATCACAAAAATCCCATTCCCTCCTCTAGAAGAAAAAGCTGAAGATGCAGAGGATCCGCCCCTAGGGACAGAAAATGCATTCATGAACGTAGCTGCACAGCACATGGGTCAGACTCGGAGCACTTTATATTCTTAGTCAGAGGCCAATGCACTTCACGAGCTATGCTGCCGTACGAGAAGACAGCTGTTTGTCTAGGGAGCGTGCTTATAAACAGGTAACGCAGCACCTATGTACAAACAGAACTCTTCAGCACATCTGCACAATCCAGCCAGTACAGGTATTTCAGTGCTGCAGGACATGAGAGCTTGCCGACCCGAATGGTGACTGAAGCCTGACTACAGCATTTTCATTATCTGAGCAAGACTGAGCTAAAGCCACCTCCAAGAACAGCTCTCATACTTTTCTTTCCAGAGCAGATAGCCACAAAGTGAGTTCCCATCAAACTCTCAGTGCTGCTACTGTGTTGAGCAGGTATACTAAACACCTGTAGCAAAGTTATAACCCCAAGTGTGAACAGGATGAACCGATGGTGACTGCCCAGTTCTAACAAGTATCATAACAATCATGCCTGCCTGACCGCGTGGCTTCTATATTCTGTCCTCCTTCTCCCACTATTGAATTATTTCCACTGTAAAACTTTCTCAGGCAGGAGCCTCTTTTCAATGCTTCTGCACTTTCTGACATGTTTCTACTGCTATTGCAACACAAAAGCCAAGCGAACCATCACAGAGGAAGTATGTGACATACCTGAAGAATCCTCTCTTGATGGACACCAACGAAGTCCAGTGCTTCCGTCAGGAAGTTGTATCTAAGCGTTTTAAGAAGGCGTTCCATCAGTGACATGGAGAGACGATAGACCCCAGGCCAAGAGGGGGCATCCAGCGACTTTCGAGATGAAGCAGATGTCTGAAACCAGATACAAAAATAAATTACTACACTGCTGCCCAGTGTGGCACATGCCACAAACCCTTCACACCATTTTGGAAGTCTCCAGGCTCTAGGGGTGGCTGCTGTCCTTCCCAGACCAGGAGGGCTCTGCTCCAACCACAGCCCGCAAGGCAGGGCATGGCAAGCTCTCCTGGCATATTCCCACCCAAAAGGAAGTAGCACCCACCTGAATGGCTCCATTAGTGCTGAGCTGGTACACGCTCAAGAGGGGCAGGCAGACACTGTGTGTGACACCAGCTCCAGCCACTGCCGCTGCTCCCTACAAGACACAGAACAAACTACTGTTAAATTTGCATGTCTGTCTCCTGTCTGAGACTAGAGAGACTTATTTTGCATTAGATATTCTGTTCTTTGCACTGTCACCACCCTTTTAGAGAACTTTCATCTACACACACTTCTTCGATGTTGTTAAAAATTCAGTATCAAGAAAAGCAACAGTGTTCTTCCAGTAAAATCTAACCTGCATAACTGTACTATGAATTCCATTTCAATATCACCTGGTTTGGCATATACATAATCTTTGAAAAGGGCTGGCTTTGGAGCAACCTTGCTTTCACCTAAAGCCCCACACAAAGTTGAATTTATAACAGATAAATAACTCTTTATTGCAACTAATGAGAAAGAAGGTTCCAACACCTAACGCTGTTTCAACTGGGGGGGGCGGGTATAATTTGCATTGCAGAAGAATACATTCAGTGAAAGTGCCTGCTCTAAATTACAGGTCTGATCTGGCTGGCTCAGCTCTCCCACCTGAGATATCCCATTACCAAGAAGAACAAGGCAAACTAAGCAAGCAAACATACAGGACCTACTGCTTGCCAGCCTCTAAAAAAACCCTTTATCTACAGATCATTGTTCAGCTGCATTGCAGACAGAATAATGAGATATACGGTTCCTATTAAAAATGTATAGCTATATGCTCTCATTTCTCTGCATCTCTCACCTGCTGAGTCCTTGCTAAGGTCAGCAGTAAATGTAATGAGGCCTCTGTGAAGTGAAGGTTTTGTTTAACTCTCAGGCTGATCTCCAATGCAGCAAAGATAGTAGGAAGCACTTTCCTAGTAACCTGTAGCCAGTAGTCTCCATCTTCATCAACTTCACAGAGCTCTTTAGCCAGATGCAGACCCAGAACACATACCTGTGGTGACAAGGACAGGAGAACGAGGTATAGGCTTGACATGTATAGCAAGAAAATCCTGAAAGTATTAACTAACACAACATAAGGCTCAATCATTCTCAGAATCATAAATTAAGACACCCCTCACATTATACTCTGCACACTTCCTGGCTGTATTAGCCATTATGACTTTTTTAGGACAGATCTGAAAGAGAGGCAGCAACAGCCAATTTCCCAGACTGATGCGTGCCAAAAAGACTTGGAGTAATTCTGAGATAGAAACTGCCAAAACTTCCTTTGAAGGCAGCAGGCTGCAAGGGAAAGTTGTTCCAAACACACGAAACTTTTGTCTAGAGAGAAGAAATGTGGCTGCAAAGCAGACAAACAGGTCCTCTACCCCATCTCGCTGGTCCTTGTGTTTAACTCGGGAGGCATCATCTGTTTCCATGCTGTCCTTGTCATCTGAAGCATCTCCCAAGGTCAAGCTGTGTCGAGTCTGATCAAAGAGCGCAATGACCTCATCTTGGAGTGTTTCACACACGCTCAACACCAGCTGGGAGTACTGTGGGATCTCATTCACTGTGACACACACAGAATAGACAACAGTTAACACACAATCCTTGTACTTAGGTTTCCAGTTTAACTGATAACATCACTGGGCCACATTTCTTGGAGTTAGTATTTACTCTGTTTTCATTTCAAAACCTACAAAACAGAATGGGAGGAACTGTGACTAAGTTAGATGATTAAGCCTACGAGGATACAATAAGGGATTAGACGGTCATCTGGATAATAAAAACATGTAGCTTTCCCGAGCAGTCATATAAACTCATGACATTTCAAGGCACAAGTCAAGCACTACTATGGACACATTATTCCATAACTGCTCACCACAGCATTTCCTACCCATCTCTCCAGATTGCTGGTACTGGCCAGTGGGTGCAGTCTATGTCTGTGAGTCCGTATAAATACTACATTCTCATCAAAACCATTATAATAAATTGCATCACCTTTTACCAGCATGACTGGAAACTCAAATTCAACACCAAAGAAAAACATTTAAAAACAACCCAACCCTCCACTTTCTATTTATTTTCCAAAATACATGGGCTTGCAAAGCCCAAGCAACGGGACAAGGACTGCACAGAAAGGTAAGCTGATACACTTCTCAACACCACAGTTGCCTTTGTATGTGTTGTACAGAGAAATACTGCCCAGATTCCACTGAGGATCTTCAAGTGCTACTGCAATGTAAGATGCCCCAAAAGTGACAGGAGTAATGACCAGACTAGTTTCTCTGGTTTGTAATAAAACGTACTCTCAGAAGACGTTCTTGTGTTTGGGTCTTTTGTTATCTCTAACTAGAAATTCATGTTAGAGTCTAAGCTCTACAATCACTCTGTGAGATGGCGTTACTAGGGTGTCCCTCCCACACCTGCTGAGCTATTTTCAAAACCAAATGGGAACCCTGTCTTGTCTCTATCAAACTGATAAAATATAGAGGTTATTGCTGGGGAAGGACAAGAGAAGGGAAGACATACAAATACTGTGAATGATAAACCTCATCTCTTTCTAAAACTAGCTAAAGCAAGTAAGAAAAAGGTAGAGAAGTCGCACAGGTTGGTGACTATATTCTGTACAGCATCCTGTACTACTACTAACACCAAAAGCATTTTTATCTTGGAAATGCTAAAGTGTTAGGGTGTATTCAGCCATGGCAGCCCTGCTCTTGACACTTGTACATACACCACCTCACCTTTCATCTCCTTTATTTGCAGCACAGTGATAAGAGCTGAGAACACTTTGGCTTTGGTTTTCTTCATCATCTGCTGATCTGCCTGTAGTACTCCCTCCAGAATCTGCGTCAAGGAGTTTATGATTTTATCCACAGAACCCAACTCGCTGACAACAAAAAGGGAGAGCTTTTCAGATTAGACAAGATCCCTCAATAACTATATTGGCTTGACTGAGCTGTGTGTATCATAAGTTATATGATCCACACAAATAAAAGCAGTTCTTCCAAGTAAAGTTTAAGTCACCACCTGGACCTCACCAAAGACATTCCACAGCACAGCGAGAATGCAGGACTGACTATCACAAAAGCTTTTTTGATAACACTTTTCACCAGCAAGCAGGAAGCCGAGCCATAAACGTATTACAACAAGAGATTTCAGCAACAACCTACAGACGTTTGCCATCCCAAAAGAGGATTCTATGATAAGGTTTCAGTTTCCTCCCCAAATCACTAAGGGAATCTCACTAGAGCAAAACATAATCTCCCAAGTTTTTGTATTTAGCAGTGACTAATAATTATCCAAACAAAATACCTACCTCTTCCACTGTTTGAGCAGGATCAGAAGAAGGGTACATAGCATGGACCCCAGCTGCAGACAGGAGACTGACATGGGAACTAGAAGCTAAGAAGAAATACCACAGTTACAGTTGCAATAGTCGCATGCAAGAACACTTAAGAAATCCTCAGCCCAAGCATCACCACCAAATGACCAGGTTTGCTCTTCAGCAGCTAGCAGCATCGAGGGAACCAGAGTCAGAACGCTCTGCAGGGTCACCCAGTGACAACAAGAATA
The DNA here is from genome assembly GCF_000690835.1 of Fulmarus glacialis. Taxonomy (NCBI): domain Eukaryota; kingdom Metazoa; phylum Chordata; class Aves; order Procellariiformes; family Procellariidae; genus Fulmarus; species Fulmarus glacialis. The sequence continues at coordinate 38,284 of NW_009232479.1, forward strand.
ACACATACAAAATAAAGATTTGTAAGAAGCTCATCAATTCAGGGAGAAAGACTTTGTTTCAGCCCAATTTCACAGGATCTAAAAAACCTATGATGGCAAGCAGCTGCAGAAATAGAACTCCTCATAGTACAAAAGGAGATGAGCAATTGGGAAATTAAAGAACTGACAGGAAGCAGCACCTACCAAAACCTTGGTCCCATTTAGCACATCCAGAAACAATTGCTGATGAACTGCAGAATCAGTCAGATGCATTATATCCGCCTAAGATCCACAAAGACAGAGATCAATCAAGCCCAACTTCTTAGCAGTCTAACATCAGTCTACTGTTTTAATTTTTTACTTTAAGAATTCACCAAATTTTATAGCTGCTGAGTGACGCAGTTTTACAGAAATCACTGAAGTATTACATTAACAGTTGACAAGAAGTCGGCAATGACTAATTCCCTAATGGTGCATCCCTGCCTCACTTGACTCAGCAAAATCTCTTCAGGATTACAGAATTACTCAGAATTGCTATAAAAATTATTTACTACCTCCCTCCTCTGCTCAGACGGACAATACGCTCATTTTGATCAAACAGCGAAACACCACCTACTCTAACCTCTTGTGCCATGCTCGTGCCAACTTGTGTTGTAAGCATATATACAAGAAAATTGAAAGAAAAACCAGTGGATTCTTCATTATGGCTTAGTTGGCCCTGAGAAGTTGACATTGTATTATTCAAAATGTTAATTTCAGATTCTCATGAAAGATAAGAGGTAGCTCTTACATGGCTAGTAGAGATTATCAGCAGCATCCGCCAGGCTGAGATCAGCATTTGATATTCTGTCATGGAGGCACAGCTGCTACCCTCTGTCTCTGCCACGTGATATGCCAGTAACTTCACATATTCTGACCAATAGGCAAAGCGCTTTTTGGTGGACAAATTCTTCAGCGTGTCTTTCAGGGACTGATCCAGTGAGCCCCTGACCAAATCAAGAGGAGAAGTTATCTTCATTTATTCTTTGGTCAGAAAATATACTTCTTCTGTGTTTCAGGTAGGAAAGCCAAGGACACAGCTTGCAAGTGAAGGTTATTCCACATATTAGACCTGTGCAGGGAATCCCACTTTTTGCATCAAATGTGAAGGAAAAACATGAGCCCTGAAGAAAATCTATGATTTTTTTTTTTTTTAAGCAGAGATTTTAGTTAATCATGACTTTTCAACATATTAAAAGGCAGTTATGTTCAGAAAAAACAAAATGAGTGGGAGAAAACTACTAAAATGTTATTCAGCAATCACTATAGTAGGTGTACTTAGCTTAGTTTACAATTAGTTTTAATAAATACTGTATATTCTCATTCCAGGGTACAAGGAAAATACTAATACTAACATTCTCACCTACAGGCTGCAGAAACACTGTAACATCTCTTCCTACAATCGGTGATTGCAAGAATCTCAAATGCACATTTGTGATTTGTTTATAAATCACTGTTCCTCCCACATTTTCACAGGATTACATGTGCTTTGTCCCTCAAAGCCTGCATGGTCTATCAAGATTTAACACACACATTTAGATAATTAAAAAGTTTAGATAATTAAAAAGTACAGGGACGAAGGAGAGACAACCAGAGACTCACTTGACAACATAGTAGATCTCCAAACAGATGATTTTCATGATTAAGGCACAGGTATCCAAGACACTGAGCTACAAAGACAAAAAAAAAGCAAAATCTGAGCACCTAGCTCTGCAGGGTGAGTGGAATTCTGATTTATCCCGACCCATGCATTTGCAGTGACTGATACTCCAGTTTTGCAGGAGACTTTTTTCTCCCACAATAGCAATAGTTATGTCATTTGACCATGGACTAGTGATAATAAGGAAAGAATCCTGTGTTCAAAGCGGCACTCTGAGTGAGAGCACAGGACTTCCATAATGAATGGGAAAATTCCCACAGAAAGGAAGAATAACAAGAACCTAATCGATTCCTCTGTGATACTAGTCAGCCTGAGCTATGCCTAAATAAAAAGGAGATTTTATTTTGCCAAACAGCACACGAGGTATAGCATGGATACACTACAGACAGCATACCTTCCAAAGAGTGTTACCACTGATGCTAGGTAACATCTATTTTTGTTTCATATGTGAATAAAGAACACAGAATTTCAAAAGACAGTTCATGGCTGTACAGTCTCTGCAAAGCCAGAAAGCATTCACTTCATCTCCTGCCTGTGTTTAAAGCACTTGATCATACTTCCTTTTAGAAAACTGCAAGCAGAGGGAAGAGCCAATACATCTCTTAGAAACCTTTTCTGAGAAGTACGTAACTACCTTCATTTTGTTTGGACGTAACTCACCTCTGATGATTCTGAAGGTGGAGGGAGGCTCCCAAAGAGGGGATTGGTTAAATTTTCCCAAAACTTTGGCCTAAAAGATAGAAACAGAAGTAAAATCAGTTATCTCCCCCACACCACATGCCTAGCAGCATTTTGACTATTCCAAACTTCATAGAAAACACGCTTTGGTAAATACAAGCTTACATAGCTTTGTATAAAAGAAACAGAACGAAATATATTTGCTTCTGAATATGCACATACAGGCTTCTCATCTTCTTTCCTGAGAGACTAAGTTCAAAGCCCATACACTGCACACCCTTACCAGGGCACACAAAGACTAACATGCACATGTCCCTGAAAAGTCCGATGAACCAAAGAAAAAGTGTTTCAGAAAAAAGGAAGGAAAACACGTTGTAGAAAAACAACAACTCACTTTGTCCTCAGAACTAGCATGGCGCTATCTCGACGGTCCTGCCACAAAGCATGCAGGAAGGCAATGGCAGCACGATGCAAGAGGGGAGGGCACCAGTACCTCTCCTGTTGTTTGGAGTCTATCAGCTCTAAGACTACCTGGAGGCAACTCCACTCCCCTAAGCTGAATTCCTAAAGCAAAAGGAAACGAGAGAGGTTACATCGCCATAGAACCACTACGTAGGCACCTATTAAAGCAGAATTTGCTTGATTCCACTTGAACAATACACAGACAAAAAATCTTGAGTACACGATGCCCTCATATATTTTGTATATAACTACAAGGAATGTAGTCATTACACAAGAGAGAAAAAAAATATTTTTAGGGGAATAAAAAATGAGCTAAGACTTAATAAGACCAAGTGCCTGCAGAAGGTCCCAACCCAAGAAGACCTTGAACTGCAAAGCACCAGTATAGGTACTCTGGAAAACTGATATTGTCCATTGTACCTCAATCTTCAGCTTTCTCACTGACTGGCCACTGCCAGAATCAAGAGAGTGGGCCACAGGGATCTTTGGTCTGACCCAACAGAAGTTCTTATGTTAACTCAGTATCTGCCTTGAAATGTTGGGGAAAGTTTCTCTTTGGTTATAGGGAAAAGTGAAACTGGGATAGCTGCACATCCATTAACTGCAAGCACAAGCTGCATTTATCTTTACATTAAGCACATCGGGTTACATGTAAGAACTTTAGATTTTAGAGCCTAGTGCCATAAGACTGCTATGAATGCTACAATAAAAGACTAGTGAGTCCTTGGGCAAATATCTGCTATTCTACCTTTGATCCGTCACTGCCATCCTTCACTTCCAAGTTCAGGAACAGCTCAATAAGCCCAGGTTGTGTCTCCACCGCAACTGTGAGGAATTCCAGTATCATGACCTTAATACGCATGTCCTCAATCTTGCTCTGCAGGCGGGTGAGGAAGGCATCACGGATGGCAGCAGCATCACTACCAAGGCAGGCATAAACAGACATGGGAGCAACCTGCAAAAGGAAAGAAACATCAGAAGCAAGAATAACCAAACTCTACAGAACGCTTCTCCTCTATATAAAAGGTGATTTGCATTTCAAATTGAAACTCCAAAATATTTGATATTGAATCTATGAACATATGCAAGGGAACTCAAAAGTAAGTGATCATTAAGCAGGAAGAAACCTGCAAAGTGATCCAAATTTTTCTCTTTGGCAATTCTGCTCCATCCCTCACCTATTTCTCAAGGGTTATGACAAAACTGGAAAAGACAAAGAGAAAAATGGTTTTGGAATAATGTTCCTTGAAATAAGTAAACCCAGAGCTGGATTTACATGCTTTAATAAAACTGCAAATACATTCTCAGAAATTTAGTAGCCAAAAAGAGTAAGTCTAAAAGGCAAAGTTGAAAGCTCCCGATAAAAACTTAAATAGGATCCTCTTCTCAGTAAGATGTTAAAGTTCCAGTTAAGAAGGTGTAGGAATTGTATTTAAGAGTATGACTTGCGAAAGTTGCTCAAAAAAGTGGAAAGAGATCAACCGAAGGTGCAAATACTTGCAGAAAACACCTCACTCACGGAAGCCTCTCGGTGACTGAGTGACTTCTGAAACAGCAGAGGATTACGTTAAAAAACTAAGGGCCCTTTATGTGATTTTTCGCGTGCTCTACCTTACAGTTTTCAAGTCCACACTGCCTTCCGCTGACTTGCATTAAGGTCCCTGATACAAAAAAAGCCTAAAGAAATTATCTTGAAAGAATTTCAGTGCTGGAATCAGTCACAAGGGGAGCAGCAAAGGAGCACTTGTGTGAGTCTCATCTTACCGTAGCCAGTCGTTTGAGCAATTGGATGGCCAGGCGTGGAAGTGCAGGGTCATGCTTGTGGTAGATATATTTGGCCAAGACCGCAATAAGATTGTTTCCATGAGCACCTGGAGAGAACACAATTAAAATCAAAGAGAAGAAACTGCAACAAGATGTAACTATTTACCAAATAATGATTTCCACAGCAGAAGGTGAGAATTAGGTCAGTCTTCCAAAAGAACAAGGCATGGGCCCAGCCAGAGGTATACTATATTCTGTAATTACACCCATCTCATTACGAAGCAGCAAACAACAAGCCATGTTTGCTTAATACTTTGGAAGCTGCCCCAGAGGAGAAGAATGCCTTAGAGGAGGGAGAATAGGCCTTCTGCTATCAGTAGAAACCACTTTTTGGAACTTTGAAATCTTAACTACTGTTTGTAATGAGACACACACTGACTATTTGCAAATAACAAAAAAGCATAGCTGCCCAGGCTGTCCCCATGGAGAAATACATACCATGCTGAGTAAGTGCCTGTTCTAATGGAGATACCACACTAGAGGAGGGTTTCAACCGGATGACATTATTGGTAACCGAGAACGCCAGCTTAACTGTTTGGATCAGCAGTTGACCTTGGCCTTGTGACTCATCACTGTGTTTCCAAAAAGAAACCAAAGTAAGTAACTGTGTTGACAACCAACATTTATTATTTGCACAACATTCAAAGAGGAAATTCTACACTCTATCAATCGGGGGTTCTAAGACATTTTTACTCAGACTGTCATGTCACCACATAATAGTTGCTGAAATACAAACCCCCACATATCCACAAAAATAGTCTACCCAGCCCCAAGTTTTCAGCATCAAACAAAAAAAGAAAAATAGCCTGACAGCGTATTGTCACCTTTTCCCCCCTCTTTGGGATACAAGGTTTAAAATGTGTTAAGACAGAGGAAGAAATATTTACAGAACCAATCTCACAGGAATGACAGTGTACCGAAACTGGATGAAGAGATAAAACTGGCTCTAAGTCTGGTATTTGCCTAAGATTTTCCTTATCAGATAAACATTCTGAAGAGACATTAAAGCCAAAAAGGTTTCTCAGATAGGTCTCACTTTCCCCTTAACAAGTCTGGACTCCCTTCAAGACTTGTTTTGAAAGAAAAAATGGCAGACTTTATCAGAAACAACTTGCTAGCAAGTTTGGCTGGCTATGTGTCAAGTAAGGTTGGCCAGGAAAAGAGAACAGAGGAAAGGAGAGAGATTCAAGCCTTGGAGAGAGCCACATAAGGAGGTTAAGGCAATCAACACTGGAGACATCTTCAATACTTTCAGAGTACTTCAAGCTGCCTTCAGAACCACCCTGAAAAGACTGATCATCCTTAGCACTTCCAAAATTACAGTTCAAACTTTATTACAATTTATTCATGAGCATAGCTTCACTTGATCTCTGGTGTTACCTGAAGACACAAAACTTCTAACATGGGCTCTAATCTTCTTGCTTCCAATTCACTCATGGAATCTTACAAATTGCATTCAAGTGAATTCTTTATTAAAAAAATGTAACTGCTAGCAAACATTAAACAATTGAGCACACTTACACCCACCAGCATGCTCCAAATGTCATTTAGAAATAGAAAACTAAAACAACTGCATGAAATGGATAGTGTACAGAAAAGACTACATACAGACCTGGAACAAACAAGGCTTGTTCCTCCAGACCATACAAGGCCGGCTGTCATGGCTAGCAGCTATGCTGATTCACCGTTAAGTGTAATCAATTAAAGCTATATTTCAAATATTATTATTTGCTTCTTTCCCCCCACTGCTGAAATGAAACACACCACTCACCTACTAGACTGGGAGGCCATTACCATATCAATGGTGTCCACACCAATTCCCATGATGTTAATGACAGCCTGCCCTGCTTCAGTGTTGGCCAGGCTGAAGATGCACAAGGACTGAAGGCTGGGGGCATTGCTGTGAGAAACGAACCACACAGGACATCATCACTAGGAGCACTTGCAGTTTTCCCACCTAGCACTTAGAAAACCACAAAGTAAACTCTTAATTTCTACACCCCCTGACCCCTACTTTATTCTCCCTTCTTTCTTCAGAGTGGATACACCGAATAGGAAAGTGGATGGCAGTCTGTCCCAGGAAATCTGTTTACTGTTTTCTCTTCACCAGGTATTCTAAAATACAATGTCCCTAATCTTTTTCTACCCTTCCTGTACTCAGCAACACTGAAAAGAGCTGAAACCAGCACTACACAACCATGCCAGTTCATTCCTAGTCATCTATGTTCAAAAACTGAGACAAAAAGATAGCAACAGAGCCCTCCTGCACTGTAAGCCAGGCTAGTGCGGCCTGAAATCCATCACCAGTCTTACCTGCTGCGAGGATCCATTTCAGGGCATAAATTCAGTATAGCATGGATCAACTGCAGAATAAGGCACCCTAAAACAGAGATGAAATGGACTACTCAGTCCAGGAAGATCTGTTGCCTAGTTCCTAGTATTTTCAAACAAATGACAGCATCTAGTAATATTGGTAGATGTACAAAGCAAATCCCAAATGGCTGCTAGAAAAGGTATGATAAAAAAGGAGTAAAAATTCCCACATTCTCCCTGAGAAGACAGATGACCCTTTTTATCCCCTCCTTCTCCTTCCCCCCCGCC